>NW_005054308.1:8206788-8228054 GCF_000277835.1 Geospiza fortis | reverse complement strand
GGGAGGTGCAAAAACCTTTCAAAGTCTGATTTTCCTTAGAATCACAGAATAACTTAGGTTGCAATAGGTCTTTAAGATCATTGAGTCCAACCACTAATCCAGTACTGCCAAACCCACCACTAAACCATGTCCCAGAATGTCACATCTATGTGTCTTTTAAATATCCCCAGGGATGGTGATCTCACCACATTACTGGACTGCTTTGTCCAGTGCATGACAACCCTTTTACTGAAGAAATTTTTCCTAATGTCCAATCTAAACCTTCCCTGGTGCAACTTGAGGCCATTTCCTCCTGGCCAGTATGCCCACAGCTCCTTTCAGTCTGAGGAATCTAAACACCATGAGGCTACCATGCTTTCTGCCCTCCCAACATCAGTGATTTCTGTCTGGAGGGTCACCTGGGGGTAATGGAGTGCAGTCACACTGGTGCAGGGGGCTGTAGGGCCCCCTCTGCCCTGACCTGGCATGCACAGCATGAAAAGCAGCTGCCTGGCATCTCAGGGAAGCTCTCAGATCTGGTAGACTCCGGAAAAGCTGAAGGTGGATTGCAGGAAGGAGATCAGCCCTGTGACTGCTGGGAAGGACTCCTAGCACACCTCTGCTCCGCACAGCTCATCTTTGATCCCTCACAACCCCATCCCAAACACAAAAGCACAGGGCTGGGGCAATCAGTGCAGCTAATTGCACACACACACAGAGCTCAGTGCACCAGGACATTCCCACATGTCCTCCACCAGCAGCCAGTTGGGGACTTTGGTGTCAGCAAGGTTGAGTTGAACCAGTTCATTCCAAACCCTCTTGGCAGTGGCCAGCAGGCTGCCATGAAACAGCCCCATCTCTGAGACAGACAACCACCTCAGCTATAATTAAAGATAATTATTCAAAGGCACCCTGTTCATGTAGCAGTGCTCAGAAGCTCCCTGCATGAGCATGTAGGCAGCAGGGCTGTTTTTCTTCATAAAAACTTATGAGGAACACTGCGCAGATTAACAGCTTTAATGACAAAAATTACCGCTTACAACACTGACTTCAAATCAAAGAACAATATCTGCAGACAGATATTTTCATGGTTTTCATAACAATTCATTATAGGTGGCACCAAGGGATTATATTTTTATTTCCCTTGTGTCATTTCTCTCAGACTCAGGTTCATTTCTCTTAATGAGGCAGCAGAAGATAAAGGGCAGTGAAGGCTCTTCCAATGCCTCTGCAGAATGTGAGGAGTTTAGGGGCAAAGTGATAACTGATCCTCTAAAGGAAGAGGGAGGGCTTGGAGGGGGGGAGAGGGAGAATGATGGGGTGGGATGCTCTCTGCCATAATGAACTAAAATTAAGACATAAATTCTCCTACCTTTGTTCCGACCAGATCTAACAAAAGGGACTCGACTATTTAATGAAGAATGGATCAGTAGCAAAATTATTAGCTAATTAATTGTAGAGGGAAGGGAAAGAAAGAGGAAAGGAAAAAAATCTTTTACTGAAAGGACAGGACTGAAAGTTCTTCACGTAGGCTGTCAGAATAGGAAGGAAGACCTCGAATTCTGGAAGTCTTTACTCAGGCAGCAAGGCCACTCTTCACACAGAGTTTGGGATGGCAAGGCAAAGGTCAAAGCAAGAAGGAGCAAGAATCAAGCAGACCTCAAAATGGGGCCAAGGATTCCCCTGGTAGTACCAGGCTTTTTAGGACTGAGTAAAGGTTCCCAGTGAAACTGGATGGAAATTCTCCTGTGAATTACTTTTCTGTTGGAAAATAATGTGGAAACAGCACAAAAGTGTTCCTGGGAGTGTGGACTCCTGGCACAGGCTCAGGAGACCAGGCAGCTGTTTTGTTTCTAAAACAAAAAACATCAACCCAAATGCTTCAAAGTCTTCTGAGAACTAAACAAATGGAGAACTGGCATTTCCAATCCATGGAAAGCCTTCTCATTCCTGAGTTTTGTTCCAGCATTTGTTTCAACAATTTTGGTTTCCTGTGAGTGGGGCAATCTGCGTTTCAGCAAGTTCTGCCCATCAGTTAGGACCACAGGGCTCCCAGCATTTGTGGCTCAAAGGGGAAAAAAAACTAAAAAGAGAATTCAGGGTGTCCTCTATTTTCAGGATTTTCAGGATTCCCTTGGCAGAAAAGGTCCTATTTGAACTCACCCGTTTGTATGCAAAGGGGAACAAAACAGAAATTGGGGCTATCAGAAAAACTCCAGTAAAGGGAATTGCTTTCTTTGGGTTAATCCTAATTCAGATCCTTCTTCAGTCTGCTCTAAGTAGTGCTTTCCTGAAAACCAGAATTTTAAGTGTTGCTAGTGTTGGGCAAGAGCCTGGGAGCCTGAATGGGTAAATAATCTGACAAGGCATAGAGACAGGAGACAAAGGGGCTAGACAGGGAAAGGAGAAACCAAGGATAAATGAGATACAGTCAGTGGTATTTGTGTGTTTGGCTGTGGGGAAGACAATCTTGAGAAAGAGGAAAGATGTATTTTTATCATTACCCCTTTCCCTCTGCTTATCCTTGGCTCCCAACTTTTCACCCTCTAAATGCAAAGGGAATAGCCATCCTTTTGAGATGGGCAGGCTAGACTGAAACAGAGCCTCATCTTATGAAGTAATTATTTTAGGAGTATTTAGCCCACACTTTTTCTGCCTCCTTCAGATGATGAGGAATCCTTCCTGCCTTGGCAGAGGTCTGAGTCACACAAAAAGGTGTTTCACACCCGCTTTCCTGCTCTGCACCAGCATTAGAGAGCACAGGCTCAGGAATGGAAAAACACAGGACTAAGGACTTCCAAGGTCCCCTCCTGCCCTGTCTCCAGTGAGCTCCAAGAATCTACAAAGTTGACCTTCCAAAAAAATTTTCAGAATTAATATATATATGTATTATCTCTATATATCTCAAGTGGGTAATTATTTGCCTTCTGCTTCCCATATTTTTCAGACTTTTCACTTGAAATCAACAGGGCTTGAATCATGTCTCTGGTTTAATGAAGGCTGAGCTTCTTGTGGACTCACATGACAGCAGGAGGTGCTGCTCACTGAAAAGCCCAGGATGGTGGGAGACTTTGATAATATCACGAGAGTTGGTAACACGGGCAGAGGACTTTGAATAAAGCTGTCTGACCTCCTTGGCCCAAGTGCTTTTACAGCCAAGCAAAACAATTTCTCTGGACTCTAATGAATAGACTTCTGTCATTGTTCATCATAATAATGCCCCGATCCTGGCAAGATTACCTAGATGCTACCATAATCCCACTAATAAGTGACGATTATAAAACACATACTTGAGGAAAAGGAAAGGTAGAATTTGGATCTTTTGCCCCAGTCTCTTCCCAAAGGAAAGCAGGATAATAAATGACTTCTGACTGTGATATATGACAAAGAGCCCTTACCACATCAGTCTGCTACAGCAAAATCCAGCCAGCTCACTCAGTTTTGTCCATAAAAATACTGCTCTATTCAGTGTGAGAGGCCTGATAAATGGGGGGGACCATACTGAAGACACTTGGTGAGATTTTTTTTTCTTTATGAGAGAAACAACTGGAGACGAAAGAAAAAAAAAAAAAAGAGAGAGAGAGATTAACTGTGTTTTTGTGAAACAAGCATTTTTCCAAGCAGCAAAACTTCCTCATAGTATTATGGAAATATATGATTCTCTTATTATGCGTGACTTCCTATCCGTTTTCAGCTAGTGACTTCTGTTTTCTGGCTAAGGCCAGCACCAAATATTTTACCCACTGGCAAAACTGTTGCATAAGAGAGCAAAGTGTGACTAGAAAAATAACTAAAAAAATAAATGAAGTGGGCTAATTTGGACAATTTTGTTCTTAGAACAGAGCATGTGCAATGCTCCTGCTGTCCCACTTCCACTAAGCTGGTGTCTCTTGACTGTGGAAGGTACCAGAGGCTCTTTATCTCAGGGCAGAGTTCCTGTTGAAAATGTGAACATGGGAGGTTTTGCTTCAGAATTTGATCCATCACAGCTGACGGGGGATGCACACAGCAGAGTTTTCCATGCTCGCTCTGCTTCTTGTTTAAGTGTAATTACTGCTTCCAATGCTAACATAAAGGGACTACTTCATTCAGAAGCAGTGACAGGCAGGTAAAATTCTTGCTGTATTCTGTAGCCTTAAAAGCAGGGGATGAGATCTTGATATATGCAATAAATAAAGGAGAGTAAAGACCATCCAAGTGGAAGACCTCCGCAGGTACAGCATAAAGAGATCTGGGCAAATGTTATCCTGGAAAACATTTAGATACTCACACAAGAAATGTGGTTTTTTGTTATTTGTTCCTGCTAAAAACACGTGCCACCCTATTTGCACACCAGAAGTAGCTGGTGTGCAAGCCTGCATGAATTTAGAATGCTCAATATATCGTTTGCAAAATCATCTTGCTTTCACAATAAAGTTATCAGCAGCTCAGCTACCACCCAATCTAAAAAAGCCTTCATCTTAAGAGGACAGCCTTTCTCTTCCCACTGGATTAGGTTTCAGTGGGAGCTAGGCCAGGAAATTGCTTTTATTTATATTCTCCACCCCTGGCAAAGTCAATAGGCTCATTAATCCACTGATGGGCCAGCACCACGATGGAAACTAGAGATGCAGAGAGGAAGAGTGCCAGAGGAATTGCTGCTTTTCTTCTCTCCCAGGCCTTCACATTGTCCCCACCCAAACTTCACCTTCAGATCACTCCTGCCAGGGTGCAAAGCTCTTGACACCATCTCCTCCTTTCCACCTGGATGTCCACCCTTCTTGGAGGTAGAAGGAAAAATATACCCCCAAATTTCATGGACACATTTGCTAGGATGAATTGGAAAATGTTGAAATTAGCACATTGCCTCTGGGATCAGGACCAAATAAACCTTCATTTTCTTAAATATGCAACAAAATTGTAACACAGCCTGTAGAAAATTAATCATGGCACTGACTGGTAAATCCAGAGAGCACTGTCTCCCTTTTAGAGCACAGCTTAAATTCTTGCTGAACCCCTGTTGGAGGGGCTGTTACCCTCGCCCTCCTTTTCAACATATCTTTTTATGTTAAAAGCATTTTTAACCATGGGCTTTGACACTGTGATTGGCTGTGCTGTGACTTTTATTTTCCATATAATCTGTCTTGCAGTGGAAGGACCATTAACCAGTCAAACAATGTTCTATCCCAATAACATTATCACTTAAAGGGAGCACGGCAAGAATTTCTGCTAACTAGTGGGCACTAAATTTACTCTTCTAATAGGTTCATCTTTTATTAGGTATTTATTTCAGGAGGTTAAACCATAATTAGATTGCATTAGGAAGCTGAAAAAGAAAGGAATGGAGATTCTAGCCTGAGAATTTGTTTTATTTGCTCCTCGGATGTCCAAAGAAATTCTCAGTGCAATCTGTATTCCTCCAGATAGGGGGTTGCACAACTAAACAGCTCCAATATTTCTGCCAGGAGTTTGCATTTGTCTTTCCTGTACAAAAGTTATTGCTAGGCTGTAATCCTTCCCTGAAATACACTGTGTGGAGCCAAGGCTGAACCCAATTTACTGTGGCAGATGAATATAGCCAAGGTGGTGGTCTGAATGTTTGGCCTAAAGGCACAATCCAATTTTCAACTGTTTCAAAGCTATTATGTCAAAGGCTGTTTGCATAAACATAACAATGGGAGCGAGCCCCGGCAGCGCCGGCAGCAGAGGGGACGCTGCCCTCTCGTGTCTCCTGCCTGCATGTGCCTGGAGCTTGATGCGCGCTCCTGATGGGAAAAGCCGGGATTTGGGGAGAAGAGCGGGTGTGTGAGCACTGCTCCACACACAGCCCCATCCTCCGAGGCCCTGCAGAGCGACCCAGACGATTCGGAGGGCTGGGCGATCACAGCTGGATGAAGTTGAACAGGGGCTGGGTTCTGCACCTGGGTGTGCAAAGTGGGGAGTGAGGCTGGAGAGCGGCGCCGTGGGAAGGACCTGGGGATCCTGGTCCATGGGAAGTGGAATTTGAGTCAGCAGTGCCCTGGCAGCCAGGAGGGACATCCCTGTACTGGGGGCAGCATCGCCACCCGGGCCAGGGGGGATTGTCCTGCTGTGCTCTGGGCTCACCTGGAGTGCTGGGGCAGTTCTGGGCACTGCAATGTAAGAACGATACCGAGCTGTCAGAGAGCGCCAAGGGAAGATGTAGAGATGGTGAAGGGCCTGGAGAAGAAGAAGTTGTGTTGGAGTGGCTGAGAGCACTTGGTCTGTTCAGTCCGGAGGAGACTGAGGGAGGGCCTCACCAGGGGCTGCAGGTTCCTTAGGACGGGCAGCAGAGGAACAGCTCTGAGCTCTGCTCTGTGTGACAGCGGCAGCACCCAGGGAACGGCTGGAGCTGTGCCAGGGAGGTTTAGTTCTGGTATCAGGGAAAGGTTCTTCCCCCAGAGGGTGCTGGGCACTGCCCAGGCTCCCCAGGGAATGGGCACAGCCCCGAGGCTGCCAGAGCTCCAGGGGCACTGGGACAATGCTGTCACACACAGGGTGGGATTGCTGGGATGTCTGTGCAGGGACAGGAGCTGGACTGGATGATTGTTGTGTGTCCCTTCCAAGTCAGGATATTCTGTGATCCTGTGTTTCATCGCTGTGTCCGTGCCTGCAGGTGGTAGCTGTGTGCTTGTGCACAAGTGGGTGCTGTCTGTCTGTCTGTCTGTCTGTGTGGAAGTGCTCACAGTCACACACACTCACTTCAGCTGCAGGCACACACACAAACACACACAGACAAGTTTTTCACATGCACACGTGTCTACACTGCCAAGATTCTGGTTAAAAAAAAAAAAGTAGATTCTGCCAATGGTGGAAACGGAGAATGTTAATGACTTTTTAAACTTTTCTCAAGCTTGAGAAACAGATGTGATTATTCAATTCATCACAAAAAAAATGTCTTGCAGCAGCATGCATGTGATGAGCTGACTGATGATGTGGGAACCTATGAGAAAGCTGTTTCCCTTATTAGAACTGGAGGGGTTTCAAGTCAATGTTCTATTTCTCTTTCCCGTTACGTACACACATAGATGCTTTCTTAAATAATAGAAGTATAGGCTAAACCTTTAAATCCATTTCATTTGAGTGATGAAAAACAAAATAGCAAACCCAAAAATTCTGTAACCTGGACTGGAACTTTGCCCAGATCTGCCATGCTCAGACATGTTTGGGCTTAGGCCAAACATACAGACTGGACCCAGTCCTTATGCTCATCTCTAAATTTGAAAGATGGGAAGAGGATACCCTTATCAGTTTTTTGGAGGGTAGCTGGAGCAAGAAAGTCATTAAATGACAGAAGCTGCCAAAAATAAACATCCGCTGCTTTAAAAAAATCCTCCTTATATAGAATCATAAATGCACAGGGCTTATTAAGACATCTGGCAAATTATTTTTTCTGATGGAGAGAATTCTCAAGGCCTCAAGCATAGAACAATAGAGGATTTCACAGAGAAACAGATTTGCAGAGTCAATGTTGCACATTTGTGGGAGTCTGAGTTCACTGGGGTCCCGCAGTTACAATGGGGCTGAAGCCAAAACCAAGGGACACAACCACACAGCCACCCAAGGTCAGAGTCTTTCTCATCCAACATCTGATTTTCAGTCAAAGCTGGCATTGGACAACACTGATTAATATGATAATGTGAAGCTGGATGTGTGTGACAGATACTGAATAGCTGGGTTCCAAAATTAAAATTCTTTCTAAACTCAGATGTCTAGAATCTCAGACCAAGAAACATAAGATTTTCCATTGTTCCAAATTTCCATCTTTGCACTGACTCCTGTTAGAAGCACACATTAGCTACAGCTGTGACTGAACATTTCTACCACCTTTCTACAATATGGCCTAAAATGGTACCTTAATTTTGGCAAATTAACAAATTGTATGTCATAGAAGCAAACTCTTTACCATCAAAATATCATCAATCTGAATGAAAAAAAAATTGCAACTCAGCATTATGATATCTATTTTAAACAACCCAATGATTACACAAATTAAAAAATAAAACCAAGCAAACAAAACACCCCACAACACCAAAGTATTTATCCATTAAAAATAGTAGATAATGCAGAAGGTGAAGGGCCTGCCAGGGTCAGAGTGGGTGTTCAAACTCAGGATGTAATCAGCTAACAGACAGCAGCCCTTACTCTAGGAAGCCAGTTGCCTCAAAAAGATGAAGCAGATCAAAGCAAAGCAACAAGAAGACAAGTAAGCATTAAGTTAGAAATGTGAAAATCGTTCTTCTTCTCTCTAAGTTACAGCACATGGTAAATTTCATCATGCATTTCCTTCCAGAACCAAGGTAGGATTTGTAAACCCTGGCACCTGGTCTCCCTGGGATCAACAGAACACCACTAGAATACAGCAAGGTGTCCCCAGGGTTTTCCTTGCCTGTGAAATGGGACAGTGACAACTGAAATAATTGCCTTTTTCATAGGATATCATGATGATTAATTAGTTATGGAAGGAGCAGAGCATACAGGAATTAAGGAGCAGATATTTTTATGTGATTGGAAAAATATTTTTATATCTCTGTAAACATTGCCTGATATTCAGGAAAGAGAGCAGAGACTTTTTGAGCTATGCCCTGAATAGTCTCCTCAAAGAGAGCATCTGCCTGCAAGATCTACTGTCAGCCTGCCCCCACGATCCTCCCAAAGCCTTCCACACACATGGAAACCCATGAACAACAGCTGCTGTGATTCATGTGCATGAAACTAAGCATGAACTCGGGCTTTTGGGAGGTCAGGGTGATAAGAATCACGGGACAGGCACTGAAAAGGCAAACGTGACACTGCTTTTGCCCAACTCAGTAGCAAAATCAAGTCTCCCAACTCCCAGCTTGATGCTTCACCCACAAAAGCATCTGCCTTCCAGGGAAGGGCTGGAGGAGCAGACAGAACTGGGATGCACCAAAGCAGCAGTGGGAACGGCTGAGAGAGACAGCTGAGAAAGGGTTTAATGAAGACCAGCTTTGTTAGATATTTTTCTGCATCTTGTTGTTTTAATGTATTCCTGTTTACATTGTTTCAGTTGCTGCTCCGTCCTTGGCTTTCCTGGGACCACTGTTAGATCCTCTTGCAGAGATCAGGATGTTTGGAATTGCAGTTGTGCTGCCGTGACTCGGATGTTAGAAACCACTTAGGCATAAACAAAGCCTACAACCTTTGGAGTCACTCCCCCAAAAAGGGCTGTGACAGCCCCAGAAAGACACCCAAAGGCAGTTGTCAGCTCCACCACAATGCTCTGGGTGCACCATCTCCAGAAAGGGCACATGCACATCCTCAGAGGCATTCTCAGAAGAGTTTTTTAAGAGTTTTTTTGAAGACAGAAGTTTCAGTGCTGTGCTGAGTAAGAAGGGCTCGTGCTTACATTTTTCATTGAATGGCAGATTGATTAAATGAAAAGAAACAAGAACTAACTCACTGCAGGAGGGAAAGTACACAGCTGTATGTTGTAAGGCTGGCCTGTTGTATTAGACATTCATCAGTGAGACCCTACAAACAGGCTCCTGCTCTCAGATGTGTTCCTTGGATGGCAGTTCAGCTCTGAGGGACAACTCCAGCAAAAGCAGAACTGGAAGGATGTGGGTAAAGCCACAGAGCCAGGGTGGTTCTGTGTCATCAACAGTTCTGCTACGATTTGCTTCACACTCTCTGTCAAGTCAATTCACTCTACATTTTTAACACTCTCCTGGCTATAAGGATCCAATTCCTAGTTTTCTGAAGCACAACTATGTACAAACTGGAGGAAGCAAAAATATCCTTGAGCTCCTTTATCTGTATGGGCTCTGCTCCAGTCATACTCCCACACCCTGATTTTCAAGAGGGTGAGTCAAGCAGAAGTTAAAACAAAAAGAAACATTCCTGTCCTAGACAGAAGTGGAAGAAGAAGCCCCCCAAAACCAGCTGGCAGCAGCAGAAGCTCAGTTTAACAGTGACCAGAAACTCTGGGAAGGAGAAAAAGTGAAATTAGTGGAAACTCAAGGATCCTGTAATCCCATTTTATAAGCCACTGTAAAATGAGGATAACATTTGCCAAAGATGTGCAGACACCTATGCAAAGGGGTGCAGCATCCTATGTGAAGCCAGCAAGCCCTCACTATGTCTCATGGCATGGCAAAGCTTCCCTAACATTCATGAAATGAAATCCTCCTCAGAGGAAGGATGATATTGGACAGCAAAGCAGCATTGTTCATCAGTGTTAGAATTAAGGCTGTGTGCTGACAGCAAAGTAGATGGAACAAAAAATGTCAAAGGCTCAAAAAAACTGCAAACTGCAAGATGCATAAAGGGAGCAGCTGCTTTCCCCCTTCCCCCTTCTTCCCATCACGCTCAGATGTAATAACTTTCCCTAGTTCCGTGGCTCTCACATAGCTAATGCTGTGCTCAGTTGCTGGAATCTTTACAGATGCAATGCATTAGCAAAGCCTGCCAGTCGGCATCCTGTTTTTCCAATCACTCTTCTGAAACTCCTCCACTTTTCTCAGAGGTTTTATCAGAAAGATGTTCCTCTGAAACATTTCAGTGAGGGGATCTGACAGCTCTTCAAACACCAGCTGAAATTCATTTGTTTTCCACTGCTTCCTGTTTTTACAAGTTCATTAGTGTTTCACCAAGATAGACTCAAGATTAGGGACTTTCACCAGCCATGCTGGATCCCTGACATATAAAGTCATGGGAGACTGTCTGAACCTCCATGTTGCATACACAAACACAGAAAGGCAAGGCCTGTGTGTAGAGGTGAATATAGGCACACAGCAAAGACAAGAATGTGAGGTCTGGGCATTTAGAAATCCCCTGGACTGCCCGAGATATCGAGGAGTGTGCACGGCCGTGACGGGCGAGCTCATCCACACACACCCCTAGGAAAAGCAAAGGCCCCATTGTGGGCAGCCTGACACTGAGCCTTTCTTTTTTAGTGGAATTTCTGAGGCCAACAAAGTAAATAAAGCCTGAAGTATCTCAGCTGTGGTCCATAGGTCAGGGCTGCTCTCAGGACAAGCAGGAGGCAGAGCTTGTACAGATGCATTCCTGAGGATTCACAGGGGCTGAGTGTTGCAGCTCCATGAAGAAGGCACTGTGTGTGCTCAAGCATCCAGGCTTTTAGCATTATCTGTCTGGCACATTAATATGCTAATTGTAGGAGAAGAAATGTGGAACTAATTCCATGTATCATTCATGTAAAAGCATATAGGTAGCAGTAAGATAGGGTTGTATCAAAACAGACATAATCACATTATTTTTGATGTATTCTAGAACAGGAGTACAGAGTATGTTCTCCTATTTAAATAGGTTAACAGGCTGTTTAGTTCCAACAGTGGCAAGAAAATTGAAATCTATTTCTAATTTACACATAGAAGCTGCTTTCTCCTGTATCCCTGAAATGCAGCTGGACAGCTTCTTATAAATTGCAGTTGTGAAGAAAAGACTAAGGAGTGAGAGAGACAGTTTTCAGATTAGTAAATCTGTTTATTCCAAAGTCATAAACCACCATTTTGTTGCTAATAATTATGATTTAACAGGTGGCTCTTAAACTGTCTGCCTTCTGTTTGGTTTTTATTACTACTTTCTCAAAATCTCCCATAATTGATCAATTCAGAAATTATGAGGAAAGGAAAAAAAAAAGGTGAAGGAAAGCATGTCTGCTTTGGTCCAATGATTTTAAACAAGCCTGATGTGTCAGCCAACAGAAAGTGCTGTTGGATATAATCACGAAAGGTACTGGGTACCTTACTGTACTCCTACATTAAATCTGTATGATCCAGGAGCTGGAGTTTTCTGCTTGACTGCTAAGAAAATGTCAAATAACATCATATTATTTTAAGTGGGTTCTGAGGCAGGGGGTGATTTACAGCCAAATGTTTATGATAGAATCAAAAAGCCTTTTTTGTTTGTTTGTTTTTGTTGCAGGTCAACTTCTATGATTTCAGAGCTTCATCACGTGAGTAAGACCAGCCTCACTTTAAAAATGGTTCCCTGGATGACCAAAATATCAAATTCCTTTAAAATTGTCCTGAGCCCTTAACAGCACAGAACCATTATTAACTTCTTGCCAGAGACTATAAAATAGAATATTATTGCTTGGTTACACACTGTATTTGTTGTTTTGTCTTCTGTTTATAAGGGAAGTAAAGCAACTGCTGCATATCTTTCCACTTTGGAACTCTTTACCATTTCACGCTATTATCAAAATTATTATTTATTTTTAATGACTAATGAATACTCTATTATTATGTAGCTCAAGATTACTACAGCATTTGGTATCTCTTTATGTTCCCTCTAAGGTCTTTTGACCTGCCAAACAGAGCTGAAAACATAATCAGGTGTTTTCATGCTATTTTCATTACTGCTCTTCCCCTGGCTGAACCAGCACTGCTGCAAGAGTATTTTATTTGATGTATTTCACCTTCACCTTTCAAGGTTTTGCTGAGACCACCACAAAAGGACACTGGTGGGAAAAGTATTAAGTGAACCAGCAGAGGTTTCCTAGGCTATGGGGAGAAGGCTTCCAGTCAGCTCAAGCAATGGGGAAAGGTGCAGATCATCACCAAGTTTTATCATAGAAATAAGAACCACCACCATCATGTGTCAGTGGGAAAGTTTTTTCATCTGGCATCACTGAAATTTTTACCCTGAAGCTCAGCCATATAGCAAAGAAACAAAGAGATCTTTGGCACCCCACTGGCCCTACAAGAATATTGGTGTTTTTGTTGGTCATCTGTGCTGTAAAAAACCAGAAAGTGTCTGCAAAGGAAATAGCAAACCTCACCCTCCTACCTGTTGCCTTTGTTCAGCTCCAGCCAAAATACTTTATTATTCATGACCTACATAATACAAGTAGCATGTTAGAATCTCTACAGGCAGGTGGAGAAGAAAGTAATACCAGAGGAAGCCAAGTTCACTGTTTACCTCTTCCTGGCTTTTTAGGAAGGTCTTTACAGAAACAGTGGGTTCCCCATTAACACAAAGGATAGCATGTGCTGCCTTTTGCAGATTCTACCAGCATGGGTACTAAGAGAAAAAACATAGCCTTCAGTGCTGAAGGGGGAGATCAAAAAGTGTTCTCAAGTCAGGTTGTTGAGACAAAACCCTACCTGGCAGTTTCATCAGTTCATTAGCTGTTGTAAATGAGCAATGTATCATATTTACTTGGATATAATCTTTTTCAGTCTTCCAGGCTCTTAAGAAATAAGTGTCACCTTGGGGCTTGTATCCTTGAATCTGAGTAAAACCAACAGAAACATGGGGGAAGGGGAGGGAGAAGGGTAGAACTAGAGACGATAGCAAAGTTAGCATGTTTGGAAATGATTTCCACTGTTTCCCTTTGAAAATCCCCAGATATTTAATGTGGAGTCTTATGAGTGTATAAATTACCTTTTGGAAGGAATGGGTTTTAATGATGTGCTTGACAGAGGGGAAGCACAGGGGCACAGGAGAAGCCACCTGGGACCAGATCACTGTGTGACTTCAAAGAAAAAAGCCAAGAGCTGAGAGTAGGAAAATTCATCAGGCAACTTGGCCGAGGCAGCGGAAGGCAGTGGAAAGAGATGAGAGAATGGAGACAAGCTCCAGTAGATCTTCCTTCCTCATTGTTTTTCTGCTGCTACTGACCCCTCCATCTCCTTTCCCTCCAAGCAGCCAAGGCAAGGTGAGACCGTCTGGCGTCTGCAGCCCAATTTCCAGCCCCCCTTCTCAACACTATCTGGGAATCCACACTGCTAATGGAGCTTCCAGATATTCACGTCATTCTGGTGTTTGTGTCATTCTGGATCTGCTCCTTCAGTTCTGATGTCCTGGGTCTCAGCACTGGCATTGGACATGCATCAAAACTTCACACTCTTCAGCAGAAAGCACCAGAATCTCAGCTAGAGGAAAGCCTGATGCAGGCAGGGATGACTGAGCCTTCATTACTGGTGTTCACACCAGCAGAACTATCTTGCAGACAGTCACACATGTGCTGAAGCATCTAAGGGGTCTAACACTCCATTTCCATACAGCCTTTATTCAATGTTGGTCAACTTTCAGTGCATACACCTCTGTTATCACTACTGGAATGTGCATTGCCAGGAGGAGTTTCCCAACAAGCAGAGATAAATCAATATGTAAAATATCAAAAGGAATAACTTTACCACTTTGTTGGAGAAAATGCCATCTAATAGGTCATTTGCACCTACAACTTTCATGCTGTAATAGCAAACTTATTCCACAAAACGATATTATAGGGATCCTTCCTATAATTTTGCACCTGCACTGATTAAGCCAGAGCTTCTTCGAGGCAGACCATACCCCTGACATGGCTATAATTAACATTTACTGGGTTTAAAACCAGATTGATTACAGATTTGTGTCTTCAGACTTATGAATATTTCCTTCAAGTGTCATTCAGGCGGATGTTCCAATCCAGAAAGTTTCAGGCTTGGTTTGTTCCTCATCCTTCATGCTTTCAAGGTATTGCTTTGACAACAGGTTTGCAGTAGATGCTGCCCACAAGGCAGGATTTTTAGAAGCCTGGGAACAGTGCAATATCTCACTATTTACTAAAAGAGAATAATGTATCAACATTTTTCTGGCCTTCTGAAAGAGGGAAAATTGCAATATGGTTCTCTGCAGCTGCTCTGAAAGGTCTCAATGTTGCTCTAGTAAAGACCTGACCATATAGCAAAGGAGCAATAAATAAATGAGGATTAACATCTAAAACACAGTAGCCATTTCACAAACTCCTAAGCCACAGGTGCCATTTCTGTAGTTTAAATTAATCCCCTTGGAAAGTGGATCAAGCCAAACTGCACAAAGGTACTTTAGTACAGAGGAACATCCACTGTGGGATTTAACACAGAACAGCTACAGTGCCTAAAACACAGCCCCAAACTTATTCTGTACTAACTTCCTGCTCAGATAAGCCCCTCGAGTTGAACCTTTTGCTCCTGATTTCCCTTGTGAAGCTGTGCAAAACCCAGGGTGGTGGGAGCGTGTGCCTTGGAGAACAGGGGTCAGAACTAGAGAATCTATTCCATTGTTTTCTCACTTATATGAAAAAAAGAAAAAAAGTTCCCTTAAATTCCCAGGCAAGGAGGAAAGAAACTTGGCAAACAGACTTCTTGTGAGTTGTTTTACTGGAAAGATTTATATTTTGCTCACCACAAATATACAGAGCAGACGTATAGCACACTGCGTACATGCCTGTGCTCCTTGCAGCAGAAGGTTTTGGCAGTCTTTTCTAGTGTGAGGCTTAGAAAAACTCATGCTGCTGAGGGCAACCTGGCCATTGTAAAAGCCAAACCCAGCTTTTAACTAGATATGTTAGAGATTTAGGCAGTTGTGATTTTAGGCCAGAAGGTAATACTGATCACCCAATCTAATCTCCTGAGCAACACGGGCCATAGGGCTTCTCTAAATTAAATTCCACACTGAGTCCAATAGCTGCAGATGAATTCAACTATCTTTCAGAAATCCATCCAATTGCAATAGAAAAGTTTCCAGTAATGGAGAACATACCACATCACAGAATACCATCTGTCCAGGATTTCTTGGACAGCCTCACTGCATGTGTGGTGTTTGCACCCTGTACAGCAATCCAGACACTTCCAGAAAGCTCCAAGCCTGCTGATCTCACGCAGAAGTTACTGCAGCCCGTGGCCCCTCAGAAGTCAACCTGCCTTTGGATAAGACCTTCTACCTACCTAGAATCCCTAGGCAAATGCAGCCAACCTCCAGATTAAAAAGAATTAAGGGAAATTCCCTTTCTGTGCTCTGTAGAGGACTCTCAGAAGAACATAGGCACAAAGTACGTAAATCACAGCCCCTAGTGCTTCTAAAAGGAAATGATCCTACCTGTTAAAAGCATCTTAGAGATACCTTGAGGAAAGGCAAGTAAAATCAGAAGGAGAAACAAAACCCTTGCCACTGTAAAAGAGTTCTGACAAAGCCCCTGACCCCATTCCTTCATTTCTTTTTAAGCTGTTTCTTTCACAGAGTCTCACCTGCATAAGGCAGATAAGACCCTACAGCTTCCCTATCCCTCTTCTCAGCTGTGAGCAGACTTTCTCCCCAGAGGAACACTGTTAACCTTTTCTCTACTGACCTACTGAGCTAATTTATTCTTTGGGGTCTGGGGCACATAGAAAGTGTCATAAAGACTTGCAAGAAGTCAGTTGAAAGCAGAAATAAAATCACTGCTTCTTGAGACTATGGCAGTATTTGTGGTTGCAATTGCTGATGGCAATAAATTTTGCAAATTAAGGTGCATTTGTCCGTATTGTGGGTTACTGAAAGAAGGGAATTTCAACTGCATAATGATTTAATTTGTTCTGCGCTTCGTCATGCCAAATTTTAGTGCCTCTCCTGAGACTTCATGTTCTGTCTTGAAAGCAAAGACCTAATTATTGTTGAGTTTTACCTGTTTCAAAAGTTTGACAGCACAACAATCACCAGGCTTTTCAAAATGCCCAATGATCATGAGGACTTTAATTCTGAGGGCTCAAACCATTCAGTGAGTATTCAAGCAGAGTCCAGCTCCCGCTTTCTGAAATGTAGACATTTTTCAAGTATTTCCAGCTGGTCAAGGAAGTCACTTCAGGGGTCTCTCCCTGAGTGTCTGTCCTTAAGATATTTTTGTTAAAGGACGGGTGGTTCCAATGCTGCTGGTGTTGGCATAAAGCTGCTCTCTGTGGGAATGGTTCTGAGCTCTCAGTGAGGGCAGAGTGACAGCAGTCAGCTTTTTGAAGAGGGGTCACACAGCCCCTTTTTCCCCTTCATAGCCTGCCTGGACTCACCCCAGAGAATCCTTCTGGTTTGTTAATTCTGGATTTTTAGAGTTCTTTTAATGGTTACCAGGATGCAAGTGTTTTAGCTGGTGCAAAGATGTAGTATAGCTAATTTCACTAATACAAATATAAATACAGAGCATTATCATACACAATGACTATGCTTTGACCTAATCCATTCAGAAAAGTCTTCTAAAACATTGCTAAATAAAAGTTATATTATATACTTTAGATTAAAGCAATATTGGTGATATGGACAGGAGAGCAAGTATTTTTTCTTTCTCTCCTTTTATCCTGTGTTTAGAAACAGAATTTTACAGGCCAACCAGCCAGCTGGTGCAACATCCATTATTTACTCCTGTTGGACTGGGAATCTCAACAAGACCCAGCACCAGCCACCTGACACTGGCAGTGTAGAGTGGAGGCAAGAAAGATGCTCTCCAATGTCCCCAGCAGACTGTTCCTGCTGTCTCAGACAGATGAAGAGCACTGCATGTTGCTCTTGTTTGGAAAGTAAGAAAAAAGAAAGTCTATTTATTTATTTATCCAGCAGCATCTTAGAAGATTCAATCCCTGCTAGGTGGACCTGATTTTCCATTGCTGTCCTGTAAGACACAGTTTCTTACACCCATGCTCCACTATTTTTGTAGCAATTAAAACTATGTTATTTTATATAATAGTATCATAGAATCATTTAGGTTGGAAAAGATCATCATGTCCAGCTGTAAAAAAATGAAGCAACATAATATTCACCATCAAATTCCTCCACAGTTATACAAGCTTTTCCAGTTTTAGCTAAGAATTCATCTCCACCCCTCCTCAAATATTTGCCATGTGCATCTAAACTTCTAGGACTCAGGGATTTTTGCCATTAATTTTCCTGAGCTCAGTTCCATATACAAGTTCCATTGTAACAGCACAAACTGCACAGCCTTCAGGTGTAAGATAAATGAAGCAAAATAAAAGTAGAGGATTGTATAAAAAAAGAAGTTGCTTGTGCACAGAACACTGTTGCTTGTTTCCTGGGTCGGTTTTCTTTTTTTTGAGAGAGAGAGACTTCTGGGCAGGGAGAAGCTGAGTCCAGCTGGTGCCATAGCAGAGGTTTAACCTCTCATTTACACATTCCTGATGGAGGGAGAGGTGTGCAAGAGTGTGCCTGGGTGTGCCTGGGAGTGCCAGAGTGTGCCCGGGTGTGCCAGGGTGTTCAAGAGTGTGCTATAGTGTGCCCTCCATGCCTGTGGAACCCATGGCCTTCTGTTTCACCCTTCCCATGGGTGGCCCTGGCCCTGAGCTGGGCAGGACTCGCAGTGCAGGCACTGCATCCTACAGGACAATTGGTGTGAGCTGCCAGAGAGCATTGCTGGCACCAGGAATTGAAGGACCCAAACATGCTGCCCAAATTCTTCCTCTGACTTCTTGTTCCAAGCCCACCCCATCCATACAAGGTCCAAATTATTGCTGGTTAAAACCACACTTAGGTGTTTTCATTTCTGAAATGCATTTTCTGAGGTTTTATTTAGCAGCAAAATTAGCCTGAGAAGAGAGGGAAATTCAGCTTCTAGTCAAAACCCTTTCATTCACTCACCTACGTAAGTCCTAAGGGATCCTCAAAAGTTAACAACCAAAATTCCACTCTCCATATACTAAATTCATACATAGTTTTTTGCACTTCTGAAAAAATGGTTGGGTTCACAATTCCAAAAATATCTAAAACATGCTGCTTTGGGAAGATGACTGTAAGAAGCAGAAAGCACAAACCACAGGCGTATCCTTCCAATGAGAGCATGTTAACAAACACATAGATCCAATGAGTAAAGATTCTTCTTTTTTTTTTACCCTAGATATTTTGCCTCCCTGCCCCCACCTCACACAGGTTTTCTTGCAGGATGTGTCACTTGTGACCAGCTTTGGGTATTTAAAACATTTATAGGGGGAGAAAGACAGATTGATGCCTTTAGTGCAGCCTGCACTCATCAGGTCTAAAGACAGGTCAGGGAGATGACAGGAATACTAAGCTTAAGGTGACGGGCTTGGCGCCACGCTACATTTAAGCCGAGACTGAGAGTCCAGAATTTCTGGACATCATAAAGAATCTATTATCATTGTGGTCACTTTCAGCAACGCTGGTTTCATTACCATCTGTCTTCATCCACCGATGCTTAGGGAATAAATATTAAATATGGAACTTTTCTTGGACTCAAGTCACAGAAGGCAGAAGGCAAAGGCATTCTCTGGTAATACGGTCTCGGACCACCTTCGAGTAGGTGGAGGAAGATAAAGAAATCAGATAAGATCATTAGCTCTGTCGAGTTGAAAATAAGGGTTCCGTTTTCAGTTGAGCAATAATTCTCTTTTCAAGGTGGGCAACATTTAAGCAATCATCCCTAGAAAATTGGTCATTACCACTGGCTAATAACCGATTTGTTAGTTAATAGCCCAAGGTGAAACCAAGGGCACTAAATGCTCTGGCAAACCACCACTGACTGCAGTATTAACAGATTTCAAGGGCATCATTGCTATTATAAACCATGTTCATTGATTTATAACAACACTAATATGTTTTATAAAAGAGCAGTGCAGTGTTCTGTAAAAATTAATCATTTCTTGCCAACCCACAGCTGACTGTCCACTGCTCACAGTCCTGCAGTGAGCTGGATACCATCACATTTTGTTCTCTTTAGGCTGAGGAGCACAAGAAATGGACTAGAGGAAGATGGGGAAAGGAAAGATTCTCTTCCAGAGCTGGGCAGGTATATCCATGTGGTCCTGGTGAGGAGATATGTGACTGCCCAGTCTGCTCATCCACAACTGAGTTTTTTTCCTTGGTTTTCCTGGTATCACACTCACATCCATTTCTTCCACGCTACCCCAGAGCCATTTGTAGGTGGCATCTCCTTCCAAAAGCTTTCACAGTCATCCCCCAAAAACCAAAACAGACAAGAGGCTCTGATATATATTCATATCACAATTTATTGTGTTCTGCTGAACTATGAGTCCAGCACACACAAACTCCAGACAGCATCACATGTGATGTAATTTGACCCCACCGGACCTTAGGGAAAGGCATTGACACAAAACTGGGCTCCTTATCTTCTGGAGCAAGCCAGGAGGGCACACAGGGATAGTACTGGAGCTCAGTTGATGGGTTATGGCTGAAATGAGCCAGTTCTGGCACATATCTGAATCCAAAGATCTGGGACTGAAGATGGCAGCTATCACAGAGCTAATCAGATCAGAGCAGAGCCCAAGCATGCCCACACACCACACAGGGCTGGAAGGACTTGTGTAGCAGTTCCTCCAGCAGCATCTCTCCCATGTCACCTCACAGGGCTGTGGGGGTCATACATGTGCATGTACTGCTTATTATTTACTATTCTTTACCAGCAGCTGGAAGGGATCTACAGACCTGTACAAACATCCTGCCTGTGTGCACTTGACTCTAGTGACAAAGGTGAGGAACTCCAAGAAAAACACTTTGTAGGAGTTTTGCCTCTTAGCATTACCACCTGGCATACTGGGAATTCCAAGTGCTTTTGCAGGCCTGGTTGAGTCTTGACAGGACTCACGAAGAAAGAAGAGTGGTTACAAGAAAAAACAAACAACTTTCTGTTAATCATCCCCTGTTGGCAAAAACCAAGATTTTCCTAATTGCTGTAGTACTTGAACTGAAGCTGGTCAGCTCACATAAGAAAACTTCAGGCAGGGCTTTTCCTCATTTGGAAGGATACTGAGAGTTCATTCATCCCTTCTGTTTTTAAATCTGTTCTTTTTGCCAGCAGTGCACCTCAAGCCTGAAGGAACCTCCATGCTTTCAAGGGCAGGACATGGCAGATCATGCAAGCTTTCCCCAGCTGTAGCATGAAAGCCTCAAAGAGAAAAACTTGCAGGTGCTGGAACTCAGCTTCCAGATGGCCAAGAAAACTCCTATGATCTCCAGTGATGTAGCACTCTAAGCAGCCGAAGTTCTTGAAGCTTTCCTGGAGCTGCAGCCGGGATGCCCAGCTCCTTAGTGCACTTAGATATTCCTAATACTTCAGTGGGAAGTTGGCACCTAAATTCCATTAAGTTCTGGAACAAAGTCTTCAAGCAGAGAAGGACTTTACAATCTCTGCCTGTTGTTTCCCAAAGGAAATTTAATCTGAACCCAGCTCGGCCAAAAGAGACAGAGAGATGAGTTAGATCTACTATATGTACATACCTGCCTGTATATAGATTAATCATAATAAGGATCTGGTGTGGACATTTCAACCCAGTAATTTTAATGGAAATGAGGCTCTAAATCTGTATTATCACACCAAGAAAAATGGAGCTATTTTCACATCTCAGTTGCCTAATGGACTAGACACACATTTTCCTTTGTGTTGGGGAATGAGCTGCAAGTGACAGGCTCTCCCCTGGTTGTTAATGATGTTTTTTTCTGTTGCCTGGCCCATGTCAGCCTGCTTGGTACAGCTGCTGTGAGAAGCAATACTTCCTGCCCCAAAGCACTTGGTGCACACGTGGGCAATGTACAAGCACAAATGCACA
>NW_005054308.1:8191353-8206730 GCF_000277835.1 Geospiza fortis | reverse complement strand
AACGCAGCTGAACCTTTACCTCATGCAATAGTTAAGGACCCCGTGACTTTTTTCAGAGGTGAGTTTTTCCACACAAAAACCCACCCTGTTGATCTCATAGTAAAGACTGAGCAGAAACCAAGTCAGAGTTTTGGGATCTGCCCCAGTTTCAGCAGGCACTGGAAATGTGTTTCCATGCATTACACAGGCTCACTCTAAGATATGTTCTGAAGCTGGCCCTGCCCAATAGACCCAATAAAGATTGTCGACTGCAATAAAACTTCTTTGACAAGTTAGAAAGAACAATTGGAAACATAAATTACTGCTGTGGATCCAGCACCTCAGCAAACATTTACTGCTTCTTTTTTTTTTTCTTTCCCACAGAAGAAAAAGAGAGAAAGAAAGAAAAATGACAAAGAATTAGCTGTACGTTTGTGGTTTATTGGTTTTCCTAGAATTTATTGCGATGCCAGAAATTAATTTATGAATAATAGCAAGCATGGGATCACAACGAACTTCATGCAAAGGAAAAAAAAACACCTAAAGAATGTTCCAGTTGGCAGGAAAAAGCCCCTGCGTCAATTTGAATGCCAAAAAAGGAGGGTAAATCTCGCATACCAGCTTTGGAAATCATTAGGGGTTTGTAAATTATGAGACAATGTTGCATTGTCTTCCCAAACATTTTTTCCCATTTACTTCTCTGTGTGCCTAAGCTCACAGTGTCCTGGAATTTTATTGCTTTATGGCCACCGATATGCAGAGATTTGGGAAAATGTCACTGGTTTTTTTTTTCCCCAACAGTTGTTCTTTCTTTTTCTTTGAATGGAGATCGCTATGTGTTACTCATTCCCCTGTCTCTTTGACAAGGCTCATTACTTATGTTTATCATAAAAAGATGCTCCATATTACTGTCATATGGTTTCAGGATTTCTTATTAAAATGTTGCAGAGTCCGGAAATGGCACAAAACAAAGACCAGTTTTACTTGGCATTTTTGGGATAGTCTTTTACAGCCAAGCTCCTCCCTTCTTGCTTCAACACAAGTATCGCTAAGGTCTAAAATAGAAGAATTAATTTTGCATAGGGGAATGAAAAATGGGACAATTCTTATCTAGGAAAAACAGGTAAAAAATCAGAAGATACATACAGGAGGTTACATTAGTTTGTAGCACACTTCACATTAGCATTGGCTAATACACAGAATTGTCCAGGGCTTAGAGCTGGTTAAATCCCACAAATGCCAGCAGGAGCATTTCTTCAAGAAGAGGGATTTTAGGGATGGTAGCTCAGCAGAGAGAGGAGCAGCTGGAAGGTGCTGCTTTAACCAGTTCAGAGAACACAGAGGTAAATCAGTGACACCTGGGGGAGCAGGACTGGAAGTCATGTGCATGAAAGGACTTTGCAGCTATATGGAAAATCCTTCATCCCACTGCCAGAAAAATGCCATGCACTGTGAGATCCTAAAGGAAGAGGGAATACAGCCTCCTTTATTTTTCCTTCAACCTAGCAAATTCCTCGCAGACAAAAACTCTCCCATCGATGTGTAGTTACAGAAGCACTGGAAGCTGCCAGTGTGTTGCACAACAATGTACTCGAGAAAAATTTGGGGAAGATACAAGAATTTTCCAAGTGCTGATGTCTGAGTTCTGGGGACGTGCAGAAAGCAAGGCTGGCTGGCCAGAAGAGTCCACAGTCAGCTGCTGCATGGCCAAGTATCCACTCCAATTTCACCTGCTCAGGACCTGTGATACCGGCACAGACACTGAAGTGACTATTTTGTACAGCAGGTTGTCTATCTATTAAATTATTATAATATTTGCCTTACCTGACTCTTAGCCAATGTTTATGAGGATTTTCACTATCACCAATCAAAGTTATAATCCAGTTATTAAAATAGAGCTTTCTCAAGAATTCCCAGATATGGCTACATGCCAGTAAATGCAATATTATGATTATTATTATTTTAAAGATAATTGTGGTCCTAATCTCTAGGAAAAACTGAAGTAGTAACATCTTGACCATTTAGATGCCAGGATAATAAACACTTGCAGTTCTTGGAGAAAATTTAAATTGTTCTAAACATAAAAATGTGAAAAGAAAAATCAATATTTTTGAAGTATGTTCATTCTGAATTTTGAAGAAAACTAAAAACTTCAAACTTTCTGTTGAAACAGTCCTCATTTATGCTGCATAACCATGTTTTCTATCAGAAAGGTCAAAATGTGTTCACACCGTATTTCCTTTTAATTTAATTCATATATTATACGAAATCATATTGAAATTGAAATGAAACATTTTGACCCTTTTGGAATTAAAGGTCCTTTCTTATCAAATGAAGCATTTCAGTCTTATGTAAGTGAATTTTGAAATATCTTCCCATATAAATATTGATGAAGCTGTTACACTTGTGAAAATATTTGAGTCTTGTTAAATGGATATTTTCCAGTGGGCTAATTCTAGTGTACTTGCCACACAGAAATATCTTTCTGAGTAAGACAGACCTAAAAGTGAAGTTCTTCTTTTATAAAATCAAGAAGTACCTCTGTAACTGTTAATTTGAGAGATGTTTGATTATATTCAGCAAAACAACAAGATTTGTACTAGCCAGCAAAACTAGTCAGGTTTTGCAGAAGTCTGACAGCAACCTCCAAATTACAGCACAAAAAAACCACCTTGTCAAGCTCCCACACTGCAAATCCTCTTCAGCAAAAGATCTGAGATGGCTTCTGCAAAATCTTCTGCATATGGCCAAATACTGGCTCGGCACACACAAGGCCAGGTAAAAACCAGCTAGATTTTGAGCTCCACAAGGGCTGTGCCAGAGAGATTCCAGCTCATGAATCAGAATTAGGTTTCAGAGGCTCGTAGCCAGTGAATCCTGCAGCAGCTCTGCGGATGGCTGCTCGGGAAGCCAGGAGTGCTAATGAACAGAGAGCACAGTTAACACTTCCTGCATTGGAAGTAAATGACAGAGGTGGTTTATCTTATTGTTTCCAATGGGTGCATTTGACAGGAGTTCAGCTGGAGCAGAGAAGGAAAAGAAAAAAAAAAAAGAAAAATGTTAAGTCTGGACCAAAATAATAATGACTGAGAATGACAGCGCTTTCCTTTCAAGTATCTCCAAAGAAACTGTCATCTTAAACAGGGATACATCTTATCAGGAATGGAGTGACAGCTATATAGGTGGCTGTAGTTATAAATGCTGGCTATAGAGTCACTGGAGTATAAAAAACACATTGAGAGGATGTTTTCATTACACATTTGCTTTTGTCTTCCTTTGTCAGGTTAGTGCTGCATTTGCTCTGTTGTGTAGTAGCAGTGACTTTTATTGATTTGTGTTTTTTATACTGTAAATGCTCCTGGTCAGGGGCTGTCATCATTGCTTGGCATGACTACTTTCTGTATCATACTTAGCATGAAATATATCAATAAAAATGGGGGAGTCCCAGGAGGATTCAGCTGTGGAGTGCTGAGCATGTCCCTGACACATCTCACCTTAGGATCCACAAAATAAGGACTCACAAAGGAATTCAAAAAGAACATTTTGCTCTGTGTTCCTTTCTGAATGTATCTGCTCCTCTGTGCATATGGACAGGCACCGGCATTTGGGAAAAAAGGAGTCATGATTATAT
Organism: Geospiza fortis; assembly: GCF_000277835.1. Classification (NCBI taxonomy): domain Eukaryota; kingdom Metazoa; phylum Chordata; class Aves; order Passeriformes; family Thraupidae; genus Geospiza; species Geospiza fortis. The sequence goes on along the minus strand of NW_005054308.1, from coordinate 8,203,120 downwards.
CAGCTTTGCTTTAACCTTCAACTCTAAGAATTATAAGTTTTTTAAAGATAGAGATAGAGATAGATAAAGATGCAGAAATAGGTTTCTAAAATCCCAGGACCCTGGAGATTAATTTTTAAGAAAGAAGATCCATTAACACAAGAGTACTACTAACATAATGGAAGCCAGCAATGATCTGTTCAGGGCTTCCCTTATGAATCCTCCTTAGAGAAACTTTTCATCTTTACTATTTCCTCATGACCCAGTTCAGGATTTTCATTGTGATCCTCTGGGGGCCTTTATGCCACTGCTACTTGTCTAATTCGGGTCCTGAGTCAGCAAGATACTTTACATCTCTGCCTGGTAGCCCCACTGGCTGTACTGGGATTACTCCTGTCTTTAAAAGTAATATCTTGCTAAATTGAAATAACATGCCCTACTTAAAATTCCATAAACCAGAAAGTGCTGGGTCTAAACCCCAAAACCATCAGGTGTCTTTAAGCAACTGCAACTATCTAAGATCACTCATGTGACCAGCCAGAACTCAGGAATCTTGTGTCACCAGCTGAATGCAAGAAATGTATATATTTTAGTCTATCACTTTTCACTTTCAGGTCCTTGGGGTACAGAGGATGACAATATTTCTCTGCCAAACAGAAGAAAAGGTCTCAACTGCTTTTAATTTAAGAGATTTCAATCCAGTTATTTGTTAGAGTGATGGAAGGGTAATGGAGCAATCCTGTTTTACCCAGATGAATTTCCCATGACAAATGATATTGGCTCATCATCTGTGGTCCTGATTGAATTCCAGCATTTTCCTTGCTCCAAAGCATGGAGAGGGCTGTAAAGAGCTCTTGTTTTCCTTGGGACATTTGTTTCCAATTTTGCAAACACTGAGAATGTGGTTATTTTTGTAGCGCTGTTATGAAAGCCTGGCATTTTCTTCTCCATCTTGGAGTTAATTATAAATCATCAGAGTTGCACTGCCCACAACAAAGTTCTCAGACCCAGAAACCGAATCACTGCTGATCACTGCTCTCCCACCCCTGCTCTCTCTCTCACTGTCAGTTGCTCTTTGAGGAAGGGAGGGGGCGTTATTTTAAGATGTTTTTATTGGCTTCAGAGTATAAAGTGTCAGTTCCAAGGTCTTTTTTTCCCAGAGCAAGATAAACTCCTCTGGGCCATATATCATGGGGCTTTCGCATAACTTGACAGGACCTCACATTTAAATGCCTTTGCAATACCATATCTGATGACTTATGGGAGGACTGTAGTTTTTCAGGGGATGTATCATCAAAAGCCCCTTTCAGTAGCATTGGGTTTAGTCCCAGGTTTGCTTCTTTAACACTTTCAATAGCCACTTTTCTTCCTTAAAAAAAAAAAAAAAGCAAGGAAAAGAAACACAAGCACACTCATACACACACGTGCACAAGTTAAATCATGACAGCCTGACTGTGCACGGTCCTAGGCTGGGGCTTTGTGTTTGTTGGGGGGTTGTTATTGCTGTGGTGTTGTTGTTGTTGTTGTTTTAAATTAACAGCTTAGCTCTTTTGTGAGTTTTGCTTTTGGTTTAGGTTCAAGCATGTTCTTTAAAGAAGATTAAGCCTGAAAATTCAGGTCAGAGGATCACATCAAGTTCTGTTAAAGGAAATTTGTTAAAGCTCCCCTCCCACTAACCTACTTAGTGTCAGGTCTGATTTGAAAGTAGGGCACTTATAAGTGTAAAGAGTTTAATCAGGTTTCCTTTTTTTTTCATTAGAAAAGATGAAAATCCAGCCTCTCTTTAAAATAAACTGCTCTATTTTAATTTGAGTCATGGTAAAGGCATTTGTGTTCATTCCTAAGGATTAATGCATTTGCAGGATCTGTTTCCTGCAGACTCGTGAAAGGGGATTGTCTCTGGAAACAAAATAATCATATTTAACTTAATTGTGCCCTTGTTCAGCAAAGCACTTAAACACAAGTATAAATCTAATCTTACTCAAGACAAGACTTATACAAGCACTTCAACCTGAAGTGCTTAATTTCCAGTTGAGTCAATGGAGCATTCCAAAATCATGACTCAGGTCCTAGAATCATTAGACTGGCATGACACCGGAGAAAAAAGCATCCCTGGATGTTATTTTTTTGCCTGTCACTATGCTGGCTAGAAAGTTTTTTTAAAAATAAAGCTTCTTCCTTCAATCTTAGTGGCACTCTTGACTTGAAGATATTTTTCCTAAATTAGAGCCATGAAACATGCCAGTGCATTGCAGTACAACATCCCCTCAAAGGAAGATCTTTCTGAGGCCTGAGAAATCCATGTGTCACCAGAAGATTAATGCAGTGGTATAAAGAGATGTTGGCAGAAGACATCACTGGAGGTGGGGTCAGAGACCAGAACCATTACACGGAGGTTACCATGTAGCGCAATCCCCAGCGGTGATTGTGAAAAAAACCCATAGCTTCTGGTTTTTAGACTGTAGAGTGGCTGGGGATAATTTACGAATCCTTCCACTGCCTCCTTTAAAATAAACGGGAATCAATGTTGAATGCAAATACCAGAACAAAATGCACATCTGTAAATGGTGCATTAAGTCCCCTTTCATTTAAATAAACAGCTTTGTGTTTGTGAAGAGGAAAGACAAAAGACATATCTATTCTGCAGTTTCAGGTGTACTGGTACTAAAATATGCCTTCTGGTAAATGAGCCTGTCAGCTTGCATGCATTGTATATTAAGGAAATAATACATTCAGTGTTAAATTACTTCCTGGCATAATGTGTGGAATCCTATTTCTGGCCATACAGCTGCATACTCATTTACACCAGTGGGCATATTGGCCTTAATTCTACTATTCAGCAGGCTCAGTTATTCCTATTTTAAAAGCTCAAACTCATGACAATAAACCTGTGGTTGTAGTAGTTATGTCTTTTCCTCACTTTTCCACCAGCCTAAGACATTTAATATTCCAGGCGACTCCAATAAACAGTTTGCATCTGGGGTAAATCAGCCTGATTCCAGGGAAGACAAAAAGGCAGTGGCAAATCCCTCTAGCTGAGAATCTGGCCTACAGTGCCTGCAACTTCTCTAGAGAGGCTAATGGGGAAAATGCCTGTCATTTTGCGGCTTCTTTCTCTCCACAAACACATTTAAGACAAGTTTGGTCAATTATCCCCATGTCTCCTATATCCATTTAGTGTAATTCCTATTAAGTGCAGTTCCACCTACAGCACTAATGGGAGAAATACTGATCAACCACAGGTCCCTCCCTGCTATATTTAGCGAAGGCAAACGCTTGTGATTCCAGTGCACTGGCAGGGGAATGAGATCGTTAGAGGCTGCAGCATTTCCATTTGACTTCCCAGGAGGATAGACCAGCATGGGTGAAATCCAGAAACCTGCTTCAGCAGACATACAAATAATAAAAGGCCTAAGTGACTGTGAGCTCTGCAGTCACAACATGCTGGAAGCCAGGCAGCTGAGGTGAACTAGCACTAAACCAGGCACCAAGAAAGCTCAGTTCAACTTCTGCCACCATCCTGTTTTGTAACCCTAAGCAAGCTATTGCATCACTTTGTGGTTTCTACCTTATTTCTCACCATCTTTGTTTTCTCTTTTCAGCAAGAACCAGCCCCAGCCTGGAGTGTGTTTTCAGTGAGTCACACCTTGCTCTTAGCGCTCATTTTAGCTTCCCCCTCAGCTTTGCCTGTCAGGCAGTGGTTTTCAGGTTGCCTGTCAGCTGCCATCATACACAGCACCCCAGCAGAGAGGGAAATGGGTGTTGGCCATCAGGGACACATTACTGCCCTGTCTGCAGGCTCTGCATGTGCACCCAGGGAAATATGGTCCTCTGTCACAGTGCTCTGGGCCATCACCCCTTCTGTAGACACTGGTGCCTGATATTCCTCATGGTTCTCTGGGCTGAGACACTTTGAGATCACTTCTCTGATGCCAGTTGGAGAGCTGTGGTGGCAAACTGAGGGAGAGTTTTTGATTAAGAATCAACACATAATTGAGTTTACTCCTCCTTGGAATGAACTCTGGCATAATCAAAAGCACAGCTTGTGATTTGACCTTACATGTTTGAGCAGAAGTCTCAGACAAGAATCTGCCTGGAGGCTCTGTGGCAGAAAGAAGTATGGTCTGGCTGTACCCCACACACCCCCCCACAGTCAGAAGCAAACCAGCCACCCCAGTACTCCTGATATTATTAGGTCTGCTAGGTTGTAGGTTCTGCCATAAGTGCAAATAAATAAGAATACTGACTCAAACAACAGTCATTTAGATGTGTGCTTGCAGCTTGGGATATTTAAAAAGCTTTGTAGAGGTCAGCACTCAGGCACATGTGCACATCCGCCTCCAAAAATGGCTTTTTATTGGGCAGGAAGAGGATGTAACAGATAAGCATGCAAAATCAAGCCAGTGAGCAGGAGGGAAGGAGATAAGGAATCAGACCTCTAGAGGGAATGCAATGAACCTTGTTTTCAAAGTTTGTCCCTGTATCTTTAGGCCTGGGCAGATTGTTCACACAGAGACATCAGAATCCTGCACACTGATCCCACTGCAGGGCCCAGAGCACAGAATGGAAATGTGGCAACACAAAATACCAACCTGGGCACATCTTCTGCTTCCCTCTCACTGTGAGCACAGGTAGTATGATTCCCAGGAATCATGGACATGCACAGCCACCCAACCTTAGATATCTATTCTGCTTCATTCTTCACATGTTTAAAATTGGCCAATTGGCTCCAAAACTGTTGGAGAGAGGGAGGATAGACAAGCAGAAAGTCCATACAGGTCCTATTTCTTCAGGAAATTAGTCTCAGATAAGGGCTGGAAAGGGTCTCAAAAGATCACCTACGCTGTCTGGCTGCCCCAAGGCAGGAGCAGCTCTGCCTACATCAGTCTTGACAGATGTTTGTCTGCCTTGTTTCAGGCATCGAACACTGGTTTGGGAGCGTGCCCAGGAGATGAGGAAACTAACAATCTTTAAACTACCTGGCAAGCTTCTCCATGAGTTTGACACAGCATTTCTCAACACCTGGAAACTTGAGAACATCTGCTTTCCACACAGGCAGAGCAGGGCTCAGTTACATCAAATCCTAGCATCCATATTTTCACCTTATGCGGCTGAGTACCCTGCCATCAGCTCAGGAACAGGAGCAGCAGTGACTCCACACCCCCTGCAAACACCCCTCAGCTCCTGCCAATGTGGTTGTTCTTTCTTACACCAATTGCCAGTGAACCCCAAAACATTCCAGCAAAGCAGTTCATTGCAGGGCAATGTCCCCTCTCCCCCACACTGCTGGAGTGGCTTTGCTCAAATGCATCTACTGGTGCCATTTTATCCACGTACTCTGGCCCCAGATCAGTGCAACACACCACAATTCCTGTAATGGCCATCAAAGATTCTCTTAAGATGCTGCACCTTTCTGTTGCCAGAACAGTAGGAGATGGGAGTTACAGCCAGAGGAAAGGGGGTTTGGCTGGGCTGTCCCTGGGCTGATGCTAGGGTTTCAGCACACCCAAGACAGACCATACATGAGGCAGCTCTGAGCTGTCAGATGGAAGTGGCATCAGGATTACAGTAATGTGAGAAGAAGCTTCAAATGCTCCTTTTCCAGATTACTGCTTCTCTTTTATATTTTCTATTCTTTTGAACCCTGAAATACAGCTCAGTTCATATCAGTGCTTGACAATTAAAAAGAGAGTAGTTCAGCCAGGACAGAGTAGTGACCTCTCTTTTTTTCATGGGCTGCTGTGAGACTGCAGGTCCAAATCCAGTCACATGCTGAGTTAGTTAGGAATCCATTTCAATCCCAAAGTCCTCATTATACACATGGGTCACTCTGTTGTCAAAAAGTGACCTGCATAACATGAGTAACTCAGTACATGTCAGAAACATTTCTGAACAATCTCTGTGCTCGGAAAAGAGGTTTTCACTCATCAATCACCGTTTTATTCACACACGATAACAGCCTCATTAAATCATATGAGAGTTGCAGGAGATTTTATATGCTAATTTAATACCAATGTAACCAATTACGCAAACTTCACATAATATCTTTAAATAATCAAGTGGGTACTCAATTAGCATGCAGTGACCATTTATTAAAATCTCAATTAATTCCTTGTTTAAGACTTGTGCAGTGATCAAACTGTGCAAATTCTAAATAAACTCACCAGGAGAAGCCCTGGCCCTGAGACAGAGGCACTGCCCAGCACATTAACAGCAGAGATGCCTCTGTTCTGCAGGAGCTCTCTGACACTGCCTCTGCCCTGAATTTGATGAAGAATCAAGTAGCAGATGGAAAGAGTACAAAAGCTTTGGCTCTGATTCTACTTCACCTGTCTCAGATCAGACTTTTAAGGTCCAGACATGCAACCAGAAGCAGTCTAATAAGTTTAACCAGCGCAGCCCAGCAACCAACTCTGTTGGCATTAGAGATGAAGGTGTGCTCCATAGGCAGAGTCAGCTGATGGGCAGTAACTTTCTCCAGGGTTAGTCAGTCATTTGGCCAGGCACCCTGAAGCACTAAGGAGTACTCCAACCTTGGGGTGGACATTCCTGGGACCATTTAAGGCATTTCTGCCCCTTTCTCTACATCCCTGTTTGAAGAATGCAAAAGAATGAGGTTTGGCCTTTGTAAAGATCTGACTTGCATGTGGGGAGGCATGAACCTTAGACATAGCCCCTTGCAGGGCTGTCTGGCCATGGGAAACTCAATTTGTCTATGCTGGTGATCAAGCACCACAAAGGCAGAGTCTCTAAATCTTATAAATAAAGATTCCTGTTGTACCTCAGTAGCAGCTGGCCATCTTTGTTGTCCCTGTCACTCTAATGCTTCCAGCTCCTACACAAAGCGCATCACAAACATTCCACAACTTTCCAAAAGCAAAAAACATTTGGCCTCTTGGCTGCAGTGAGGTTTTTATGCATTTCCTTATGAAAGACAATTATGTGCATCACTTCCAGCTGAGCAGTTGAAAAATCTGGTTTATATAGACAAAATGTTTCCGTGCACTGAGAGCTCCTTTCTCACCTGTGAAAACAGAGCAAGGGTCGTGTGTGCAAACAGTGGTACTTACAAGTGGCACAGCTGTGTTCTGAGAAGCCAGGTGGAAAATTTAGCCCATAGCAATTTTGCATCTTTCACAGGGTTTATTATGAGCTCTCTGACAGTTTTACCCTACGATCTCTTGGGATTGTGTCACAGTTGGTTTTCATTTTATGGTGTTAATCGAGAAGTAACTGTGAAACTGATGTTTGTCACTGCTGTAGTGAAAAGACCTTTCAACTGACAGCAAAAAGAAGTTCAGATTTGGAGGAAAAGGTAAAAACTACTACCCAAAGTGCGTTCTCCTTGTTCATGCAGCCACCTCCTCCTTTCTCCCGCAACAAATCCTTCGGCAGTGTTACGTGCAATAAAAGAAACGATCATACAGGCGAATAGCTGCTCCATCGAGCCTCGCAGGGAAGCAAACCCTGATCTTTCCTGCTCGGCTTGAGGTGCTTTAGAGGAATTGTTCCACTAGATGTCAGGGCCGAGCACGGAGCGACACCAGGGCTCGGCACCCCGCTCCGCCTGTTCCTCACCCCGCTGGATCTTTGCCCCGCACGGCTCAGGCAGCGCTGCGGGACTCGAGGTTCGCTCGGACGGCCAATTGTTCTGTCTGATGCTGCAGAAAGGAGAAGGGAAGCAGGAGGGGGTCCTTCCCAGCTGGAGTTCTGCCTTCCTTAATCCACAGAGGAGATTTGCGTGCGTGAATGGCTTAGGGAGAGAGCAGAGTTAAAAGTGACTCTGGAATGTGCTGATGTGTTATTCCATGGTGTGCAACCTGTGGACGTTTCCAAGAGTCGCTGGGAGGCTACTGGGGGTGCAGCTCTGCAGCAGCTTAAAGCAGATCTAATAGGAGGGAAGAAATGCTCCTGGGAAAAGCATACTTGGAATGGTGGAGTGTAAGGAGGGTCCATCCTACTCATTCTGCCACCCAGAGTAGCCTATGACCTCTCACACATGGGAAGATGCATGGTGTGTACAGCTCTCCAGATCTGGATGGACAGAGCTCTCAGCTGTGGTGCACAAAAGTGCCTCTGACAGGGATTCCAGGGGGCATAAACTTCACTGCTCTCTCCTGACCCTGAGCTGCCACTTGCATACTCATCCTCCTACCATGACCACCAAGGTGTGAGGCTGAGAACCTACATGGCTGCGAGGCCCTGGTGCACAGGGAGATCATGGGAGTTCAGTCATGGGAGTCCAGAGCTCTGGGAATGAGATTTTGGGAGATCTGCATTGGAGAGTGGTGGCTCAGGGACTCACAGAGATATTGGGAGACAGCTTCTGAGAGAGGCTGGCTGCATGGCAAACACTGAGCACTGAAACTCCAAGGTGCAGGACAGGATATTTAGGATTCACACACATTTTAGTAGAGCTGCCTGCACCCATGTCATGTTGCCTTTAACATCTTGTTATCCTTTTACAACTTGCCCTGGCTAGAATGGGAGTTACTGGACTCCCATCTGGAATGAGCCAAGAGCCCACACAAGGGTGTGAAGTTTATTTATCCTGCTAACTGGAGTTAACGAGGGCCCCCAGTATCATCAGAGATCCCTGCACACAATGCCTGGGTCACGCCTGGGGGTAGGTGTGTCTGCTTAAATAGATGAGCTTCCCTTAAAAGAACGGCAGAGCCACCCTGACTGGTTCGGCTCGTTTTTCTCTGGATTTCTGACAAATGCTTTGTATTCAAAAGGTCAGGCTCGCAATGGCACCTCACGCCCCCGAGCAGAGAGTCATTCCTCACTGCTTCACTCTGCTCACGGCTGGCTGCTCAAGCTTGCTCCATCTCCCTGCATCTGACATCCAAACTCCTCTCAATGCAGGGGAGATGCAGCCAAGTCCTGCCATCAGCTGTCAGCTCAAGTAGAGGGGAACAGCACAGTGACATCAAAAATGTGTTGATGGGTATTAGCCCATCACCCAAGTCTGCCTGTAACTCCCATGCAAACGAGTGAGTTTTTCTCTTCCAGCAAGAGCCTTAATTCTTGTGCTGTAATAATCTCACAGTCCTGGGTTTGGAGGGGAAACAGGGAGGCTGTACTGTTTTTCTCTACAAATCCTGTAGTAAATAGCTGCAGGTCTTGCAAAAGATACTTGTCATCTTTTGCATATTCTTGTAAGACAAGAAGCAAGCAGAGATAGAGTGTTCAGAAGGTGGGTATAGTCCTAAAAAGGGACAACTCCCTCCCCTCCAGCAGTCTCTTCTCATGGGCTGAATTTCATGTCAGGAAGCACCCACCATGATTTAACTCTTTTCACTTTCAAGGAGAAATCATTTCCCTCAGAGACCAGTTTTGATGACTCTTCCATTAGTAGGTGTGAAAGTTCCTTAAGCAACCCTCTTCGCTGTGTAGCTGTGTACTGGCAACCCTGGGGAGTCTGCGGGGACTCTCAGCAGAAGGAAATGCATTGTCAGCTGCCAGAGCAGGGAGCAGACCTGTCCCAGACAAGAAAGAGAGGTGTTTAAACAACAAAAAAACAAATACGAGTGTGTTTGCAAATATACTTGAAAACCCAAACAGGAATGTCCTAGCCCAAGTGAGTGTATCAGAGGTGCTTCTCTTGCTGACAGTCTCATAGCTTCTTTGTCAAGGTCTATCATAATAGATATTGAACTCCTGTGCACATTTCATTTTGTTCTTGGCACAGGAAAAAGCACTCTCTGGACTCCCTCCTGCATGACCCATTTCAGGTCGCAAAGGTGGCAGAAAAATTAACATTACATAAAGAAAAAAGTCATTAACTTGTGAACTCTGATCCAACAGTGAGTGTGGAGGGAATGCACAGCCAGAAGCTGTGCCAGTCCCAGCACAGACTAGCTTAGGCTGTTGTGAAACCATGCTGTAAGTGACCCTTACTTTGCCAAAAGACCTGTCTCAAAACAGAGACAAGAGGGCAAGACCAGTGGACTGGGCATTGTGCTGATTTAGGTCAGCTCAGGGTAACTGTGGAACTGCTCTCCAAGTGCAGCTGCTCTTCTGTGGTATTGAGAATCTCATAAAGGCCAGAGCTGGGTGGTTGAAGAGGTATCCAAACACACAAACCAGCTGTCCTGGGAGCTGGGAAGTGCTCTGTGTCCAAGCAGAGCTTTAAGCACATGGAATGCTTTCTCTATAAAACCAAGTTATTACAGCCCAAGAAATGAAGGAGGTTAACCCAGCCTTCAACAAAGAGGAACAAAGCTGCTCACCCATTCTCCAGAGGATTAAAGCTGATTGCTTAACAGGAATCCAACTTAGGCAGTTTATTTTTCAAAACAGTTGGCATCTGGTTTTATTACACAACAGAGTTTGAGACACAGACTTGTTGAAAGAGGGAACCTTGCATCAAGCTGTTCAAATGAAACCTTCAGCATCTTTCAGCATTGACAATATTTAACACAAAACATCTCATGCCCTTTAAAAATATTTTTAAGCATTTTTTGGTAAAACAAAAAGTATCTCTTCCTGTCTCCACAACAATACTCATTCTCTGGGTGTTGGGGAACCAAAATAAGAATAATGTCCTCATAAACATTCTGGTTAAAAAATTGAAGAATATTTGCAGAGGTGTAAAAGAAACGAAAATAATATTTTAAAACTCCTTGAAGTGAAAGTTTTCAAACGCTAGATTTTTTCACAAGAATACTTTTGTGCAGAGATATAATAGGCAGAAAGCCTTTCAGAATTCAGGATCAGGTTCTATTCTTACCTGTACCAGCATAAATAAGGAATAATAGCTATGTATAAAAAACACCTGGCTATCATCTTTTCTTTAAATATACACATTTTCTCTGACATTAAAACAAAACAGTGTAAGTATCACTGTTGTTGCAAATTAATCTTATCTGATATTGTAATTAAGATGTGATTTTTTTCTTCCAGATTATTATTTTACATTTCTCTGAAGGATTTTAATCAGTCTGAGATCTTATTTATAGTTTCTAATAACTTATGCTAAAATTTAATCCATCTGAGTGCCAAAGACTAGTGTAAGGACAATATTATTACAGTGCATATGAAATTAATCTGGAATTATTAGATCCTTCAGATAAGTTACCGCATGACATTTTACAATGACCCTAATTTCTCTCTTATTTTTATAATCTTAATTTTTTTATCAACTCCATTGAGTTAAAAGTGTTATCAAAATGTTGGGTTGTGAAATTACTCAAACTTATCACAGAAAACCTCTAGAAACTGAGAGTTTACTAAACCTTTAACCTTGTCTTATGACAGAGATTTTACCACTGCCAACATCTGGGGCCACTTCAATTCTCATTAGTGATATACCTGTGCAATGAGAGATGCCAAAGGCACTCCGACAAACCCACTCTTTGAACTGGTATTTCTATCACTCATCCAAGGCTCTGCCATAAATGTGTGACCAGACCATCCCATTGCTTTGACTGGTTCGGGCTGGATGTGTTGGCTATAGGTTGTGGGCATCCAATAGGCTGAGAAGAGATGCCTAAAATCCATTCTTTTTGTAAAAAGTAGCACTGCAAACCTCCTCTGAGCTCCTTAAGGGCAGCCTCAGCAGGTGTTACTAAAGTCTGCCTCTGAAGCTTTTACAAATGTAAACGTCATAGAGGCTTGAAAATTACAATTATTGACATTCTTCATCACTAGAAATAATTAAACAACAAGCTCAGCAGGCCTCCCTATAAAGCTTTAATGGTTTATTATATTTTCAGGCTGCCAATCCATCCCTTTCCCTCCATACTTCAGTCACTTTTATGTTTGTAGTCCCCATATAACACTT
>NW_005054308.1:8172848-8191300 GCF_000277835.1 Geospiza fortis | reverse complement strand
AATGAGACACGACATCGCAGTGTGGCCATCCTAGAAGCATATATTCAATAAATATGCAAATCAATTCATGTACATCTCTCCTCAGGTGGGAAAAGGTATTGGAATATGGTCAAGATTCACTTTAAATTATCCTCTGAGTTGAAAACAATAACATTCTAAGGAACCAAAGAAAAGGGGAAGAAAATAACTAAAATTAAGGGGCTTTTTCTTAAAAAGGAGAATTTCTTATGCACAAGAACCTCACCTTCAAAATCCAACTGATGGGCTGATTCATTGTGAATTATATACATGAGCAGCACAATGAACAACTCACATCTCCCTGTTAGAAAACCCCCTGTAGAGCCAGAGCAGCCACAATGACCCCAGCACTGCTCAGTGGGGCTGAAATGAATCCCTCACCCAGAGGAACTGCAGGGGAGCAAATACAGAGAACTTCTGCTGATGTCCATTATTCCATTAATGGATCAGATTTTGGTATCTTCTTGTTGTTTACAGCTATAAATGAAAGGCAGATTTGTGCCCCAAAATTTAATGGATGCCTCAGATGAACTCAGCAGAACACAAGTGATATTTGGAAGCAGAATATTCACCAATGCTGCTACAGAGTCATGGGGCCAATCCTGCTTTCAGCTACACCACTGTAAATCCAGAGAAAGCTTCACTGGGATAAATGAATTAGTTCACATTTTATTAGGATAAATGAGACAATTTCTGACAAATCATTCTCCAAGCTGCCACTCAGATGATTTATTCTCCTTGATATTTAAATAAACACATAATAAATGTGCACCATCAATGCACATGGGAACTGAGTACCGTGTGGCAGTCAACTGACTTGGTTTCCTCCTTGCCATATAGAGACAGGGAAGTCACTGGTGGGAACCAGGCTGCAAGAAGACATGCCAGGTCATTGTGCCTCTGCTCCTAATCTGCTGTATAATTTTAGAAGCAGTTTTTCCCTGCCCCATGCCCCCATCTCCCTTTTTATCATGCCAAGGTAGACTGACAATTATTTGCCAAAATAAAATTATGATCTCGGTTTTGACTCTGACCCACCAAACTTTAACCTAAGAAGAACCTAAGAAATCAGGTCCCATTTTAAAAGAGAGGGAGGCTTTTTTCCCTGAAAATCTCTCAGCTGTGACACACAGTTTGGAGCACATCATTTTCAGCAATTAACACCACAGATACACCAAGTCTCTAAGCCAGGATAAACCAGCACTGCTGCTGAAGGAAATGGCCCTTCCTTCCCCACACCCGCAGCCCACATTCCTCCTCACTCCCTCTGCTGCTCCCTACCTTGTGCCAGCACAAGTGTTCTTGTGGCCCCGCAATGAACCACATCAGGGAACTCATCCAGGTCAAAACTAACCTGGGGAAAAGGAAATTGTTTAGTTTTTAGCTGGCAGAGTTCCCTGGCCTGGTTCACTTCACAATCATGTGTATGCTGGTGCCAGCATGGGGAAAGGAGCAGCACTGGGCCAGGAAGAAGGCAGAGGAACAGGAATAGTAGACTACCCTCTGAAAGAAGTTGCTGCAGAGCTGGCTCATGCCAGCTTAAAATGTTTGCAGAAATGCAGCACATATTCAAAATCTCTCTCTTCACGGAATATTTGTCTTCAGAGGCTTAATGCTTCCCAGGATATTCCAGCCTTGGACATCTGTGGAGCATTGCTTCTCCCTCTCTCCCCCCAGCCCAATGTACTGGCATGGAATTAAAGCCTTGAGAAACTTGAAAGCGACAGGCTTGGGGATTTTGTGACAAATGCAAAAATGCTCATATTTGTCAAGCCATTAGCAAAGGGGCACAGCTGTTGTGAGAGCCTTGCCCCCGTGCCAAGTACTCTGGAGCCTACTGAAGGCTGAGAGCCTGAATCCAACTCGCTCTGGCAACTCCCACCAAGATCCCTTCTGTGTATCTGTGGCAGGTGCCCAGACAAGCAGAGTGCACTCCAGGATGTCCAGAGGAAGGTTACAGCACATTACCTGAGCCATAGGCATTCCCTAAAATGCAGCTCTTGGCTACAGCACTTCCAAGGACAGTCAGGCTCCAGCGCTGCAGCTGCTTTTGCCCACCATGGAGCCCAAGTCCTGCCAGGCATGAGCCACCTCCTGCAGGTCAGAGCAGGAGCTCTGTGCTGTGTGAGACAGCCCATGGTGCTGGAAAGCCTAACACAGGAACAGTGGAGCAGCTCTGAACAGCTACAGCCCACACCGTGCCCAGCCTCAGTGGTGGCCCTGGAACTAGAGGCAGGAGCTGTAATTTCAAATCTGGAAGACGACAAAATGAAGCCACAGCCTTCACTCTGCAGGGCTGGGAATGAAAGAAAGGAGGAAGGAGCAATGTTAAAGGTATGGAGTAAGAAAAGAGGAGGCAGGAGTTGGTAAATCCCAGGGTGAAGAGCAGATGACAGCAGGTATTTCTGTAGCAGCACTGTTTCAGGGTACCATTTAGATTGATAAACTAACCCCATTGACCCTAAAAATGGGTAAAGCACAAAATAAACACCTCAGCCCCAGGTCCGATGGTCTAGGTTGAGTCTGCCACAGAAAAGGGCATTAGTCAGACTTCCTGGGATTTCATGGAGATGATTGGTGCTCCACTCACAGCACAGAGCTCCAGACAGACACTGTTAATAGCTAAGCCCAAAGCATTTCATTTTGACTAATCGTCCAAAGTTCAGCACTGATCCCAAAGTCCTTGGTCAGCAAAGCTGGCTAGAAATGTCATGCGGTTTGGGCTCCACCAGATTCCCAGAAATCTTTGGGCTGGAAATGCCATGAGGATTAGGCAAAAGTGAAATCTTTGTCTTAGATTATCTAGATACTATTTGTCCCTGCTCAGCAGAGCAAATATGTTTGCTTTCCATATTTGCCCATCAGTTTAAAGCTTTTTTTTGTTACTGCTGCCAATTTTGGGGTACTTTAAAGCCTGGCAAATCCTTCCTCTCTTCTGTACCATGTTATGTTTGCTGGGACAACTGATTAATCCCTTTCCATCCTCATTCTTTAGGAGCAACCTTCACTGTGTGTTTAGGAGGAATGACTCCAAGGCTACAACAACCCAGATAGAACAACAGTTCAAAATAGAGCTGCCTACTAAAAATAATCAGTTCTCATTCTGTCTGATTTCCATGTCACTCTCTGACCTTTGGTCAGACTCTGCCACTTTTCTCAAAAAATACAAATTTTTTCTGTCTCTCAGGTTTATGCTTCCATTGTACTCTGCTGGGTGGAATGAGCACTAAACATTTTGTGTGCACAGACTGAGAGACAGTTCCACCAGTTCTGTTCTGTGACACAGCCAGAGGAGTGAGGAAGGTTTGTTATGGCTTAAGCCAGGGAGAGATTTCCTCTTCTCTCTGTAGTTGTGTCACTGTGAGAACAGCTATGTGACAATGACCTGCCTACCAGGCTACAGCACCTTTCCCTCTTTAAACATGCTGATAGACCAGGCTCATGTGAGTGTGCTGTAGTTTGCTTCCTGCAGAATCATTTGGATTAGTCCGTCCATCCATCCATCCATCCATCCATCCATCCATCCATCCATCCATCCATCCATCCGGTACTGCCTGAATTGAGGATCACCCATGGGGTATTTCACTGGCAGAAGGGCTGGGGCAGTAACCCCAGTCAAGGCAGATGATGATGATCTCCTGGGAACAGCAGCATCTACCAGCAAAGCTGTATTTGTTCACAGCTGTGTAGAATTTTGACCAGCTAAATCCAGCTCGTCAAAAATAGACCTCCAGATGAATCCCAGGCCCCTTGAGCTTGACTTGAGTGAAGTCCCCTTTATGTTACACAGCCCTTCAGCTGCTGGGAAGAGCTCCAGCAGTTAAAAACTACTGAACATCAGGCCTTGTAAAGCTTCTCGATGCTCCCTTCTCCAAACAGAACTAAATTTTCTCTCAGATCAATGTAAGTAAAAAGCATTAAGATCATTGCAGTGCTTTAAGACAGCAAACATGATTAAGAAATAGTGAGTAAAATTGATAATTACAGAAGGTCACACAGAGATCAAAGACAAAGCAGAACTCTCAGTGTTATCAAACTCCCCCTCAACCTCTCCAGCAGTGGATTTAAGACCTGTGGACAAGGTAAGCAAGTTTATAAAATAATTGTTGTGTCAATGGAACTCCAGAATTGTCCCCAAATATAATAACAAATGTTTCAGTTGTTGGTTCAAACTGCAGAGCCAAGGAAGAGAGATGTTTCATGACCATCCTACTCTCTTCACATGCATGCCCACATTCTCACAAAGACACAGATCCTTCCCTGGGACTGGGTCAGCAAATATGCACTTTTTCAAGGATATTTTCCAAAAAAAAGATGAAGAAAAATTCAGAACTGAGAAAACACAGGGAAATAAAACTGTACACACAGGCTTCCCCAACTGTTAGCTCATTTTCTCTCACCAATTAAAGGAGGAAGTAGATTTAAAAATAATAAAATAATTTAGGAAATATCCCAAGGGTAGCATTTAAGAGGTATATTCAGAGGGAGGTGTATAAACCTCTTGTGAGAGACAGGAGAATGGGTTCTCTAGCTTGCCACTCAATACAGGCAAAAATCAGGTAGAGAGAAAATCATTGATGTGATCATTATCAGGAGGGGAAGAGATGAGATGGAACTAGAACCTGTATCTCCTCTGTGATGTGCCTACACCTCAGTCTTGATGGAGTCACAGGATGATGTCTGTTCTTGTCAAGGGATGCTGAATTAGACTAACACTGAAAACAGAACATGCAGAGACTGGAATGAACATGAACCACTCCAAGTAAAATTCATCTGGAGCACATACAGGGACAGCTGAAATTTCAGAGCCTTTTGTTGGAAAATGTCTACTGGAGGAGCAGGGGGCATTTAGTGAGAACTGGCTTTTTCATGACAATATTCACCCATTATTATGCCAAGGATGATTTCCTTTTATACAGAAAATGAAAAAGGATCTAAGAAAAATGTTAATGAAAGAAAAAACTGTAATTGAAATATTTTCCACTGGAAATAAGGAACTGAGCCATTTGCCTGCTGGCTGTCAGTGTGCTCACTCATCCCACTGGAACCAACTCTCCACATCCCACCTGATGCCTCTTCCCTTTTGTGCAGATTGGCCTCCCAGAGCTGCAGAGCAGCTCAACCCCCTCCCTGCCTGAGATCACAGGCAGAACAACCCAGTCTTTCCAGTCTGCCCCAGCTCCCCAGGTATTTTGGCACAAGTTCACTGACAGAGGCCTTTTCACTTGCAGAGGGTCAGAACTGGAAAAACTTGAGATATTTGAGGTCAGAACCAAACATGTCAGCAAAGCTGAGCTGAAAGGAATCTTGCACAATGTCTGTGTAGTCTGTGCCAGGAAGCAGTTAGTCCTAATGTGCCTCCAGTTCATTAGCATCAAATCGACTTACCAGAAAAAAAAAAAAAAAGAAAAAGGAAAAAAAATTAAGCTGACTGTCCTCATTCCTGATCAATTGGCTTCTCAACACAGCAATCCCTTCTCCTCCCTGTAATGATGTATCCCCCTTGCACCTCAATGCCAGTGCCTTGGGCAGAGGGCGTCTCTTTCACATGGGGATTACACTGCCTAAGTGCCCTGAGCTATGGAATCCCAGTGTTCTGCTGGGCTGCAGAGCTCCTTGAACATTCATCCCAGCGCTCTCTCAAGTGCAGCTGGTGTGTTTCTCAAGAGCCAGTCTGGGCTGATCCCATTCTCTGGAAAAGGACACACATTGTTGCTCAGCAATGGGTGTGCTGGGAAGGAATTCTAGCTGTGGCAAGATTTCAGCAGGCTGTTGCTGTCTGCAGTAAAACTGAATTCAGTTGGCTACAGCCAAGGCTTGTGCAGGTTCCTGGTGCTAGTTCACTCCCAGATCCCAGTGCTGGCGGCACCTGGGCACTGACCCATTTTCACAGGACATTCCTCCCTTGTCTTGAGCTCTGTCAGTGGGCATTACAGACACATTCAGTGTGTGACCTTTTCTGTCTGATTCAAAAAACCAAACTGAACCTCAAGTGAGACCATCCTGAGCAAATTGACTGCTCAGCTATGTACATGTGCAGATGTTCCAGAACAGTAAGAACTCTTGCTAGGAGAAAATCAAGCATCAAGAAATTCTGCTAACAATCACAGAACCCTTAAGGGTGGAAAAGACCTCAAAGATCATTGAGTCCAACCTGTGACCAATCCCCACCTCGTCTACCAGACCAGGGCCCCAAGTCCAGGCATTCTTTCAACACTTCAAGGGATGGTGGCTCCACTACTTTTCTGGACAGTCTGTTCCAATGCTTGACAACCTTTCCCATGAAGAAATTCTTCTTAGTGTCCAACCTGAACCTCCCTCGGTACAGCTTGAGGTAATTTCCCCTTTTCCTGTCGCTAGTTTTCTAGAAGAAAAGGCGAACCCCTACCAAGGTACACCCTTGACCCATCAATGCAGCCTGTCCAGACTTCTCTGCAGAGCCTTCCTGACCTCCTGCACATCAACACCCCTCCCCAGCTCGGTGTCATCTGAATCCCAGCAAGGTCTCAACCAGCAGTACATGTAACATTTTTACAACCTTGTTAAAATTTTCAATGTCAAATTATTCTTATTGAACACAAACAGTATTTTCAAATTCACTAAGCTCAAAGAGCTTGTATCACCTGTTTTGGTCACTGTATCACCTTGTTTTGTTCATACACATTTATTGAAGACCTGTAAATAATTAGTAACTTTTTGCAGCTTCAGACTGTGTAGAAACCCATCCCAATATTTTCCTATCCCAACATGTTGTTCTGACTCTTTTGTATGCTGGCTGATTTGCACAACACAACTCTATGCGTGTAAAGTTAAGTGGATAAACGATTACAAGAAGTTCAAGTTGGGTTCAATGAAAAGTACACAACGTAGAAATCCAGGGAAATCAAGTTTTTCACAGATTTTGTAAAGCTGTATGGATAGGAAAATTCTGGTTATTGTTTGAGTTCAAACCTGACAAGAAAAAGGAAAAGGAATAGAGCATTGTTTGGTTAAACTCTGCACTGCAGCCTGTGTCTGGGTTGCCTGAGCAAAAGAGGGTAACCAAAGAGTCCTTGTACTGCCCAAAGCTGTAAATTCTCTCCAGCACCAGATGGGACCACATGGAGTGGTGAGAAGATTCCAATGCCATTCCTTGCAGGAAAAATGAAACCCTTTCAACTGGCTGGTCACAGCCTCTGGGCACTTCTGATTTTTTCTTTATTACTTTGCTGTGAGTGGGCAGAATTTTCCTTCACCAGTCACTTGCGTTTTTTACATGACACACATTAAAGCCAAGCTGACCAATACATGACCTCTTGGGAGCTCTCTAGGCTTGTTGCAGATGCAGTGGTGATATGAAGATGGTTTCAGCAGCTCAGTTATTCCTTCCTGACATTTCATATCCACAGCACACATCTACACTTGGATTCAAGCAGTTTTTCACTGAGCCTTCATACCAAGATCAGAGTTTAAGGAAATGAAACCAAGTATAATAATAATTCTATTCATTAAGGCTAAGGCTTGTAATGGTACTTAGCCATGAAAAGATGCAGCCAGTGGGATTTTCAAATTGCCTAAGTAGATTACACATCTAATTCCCATTGACAGCCAATGGGAATTAGGTCCCAAACTCCCTTAGGCACTTTTATAAATCCTATTAGGTGTCTGTCTGCATCTTTGTATGTTTAAATACCTTTGTAAACCTGAGCAAGGTTGTGTTCCCATGCTCCTCATGTTGTTTTCCAGGGTTTTGGAATAGAACAAAGTCAGATCTCCTAACTTATTTTGTAGAAGTCAAGATTTGGAGTATGAACTGCAAATCAGGTGATTTTTTTTGCTACCTTTGGAACATCTGACGTTGGAGGACTCCTGCTAAGATGTGTTCAGAGGTTGCTCACTAGTGTTGAGTCATTGCTGCTAGAGCAACCCTTTTATCATCAGCTCCCAATCCCTTCAGCACTGCCAGAACAGGTCAAGGAGCCCAGAGCAGAGCCAGAAATCTCAAGCCCTGTAGAGCTGAACCTAAACAGTCAAAAATGCTTCCTCTTAATTTTATGGTGACATAAACACAGATACAGATTACAATTACTTGAATTCACGTTCACTTGAATTTTGCTGTAGCCACAGCTGGGTTGTGTGCTCCTGGCTGAGGGGCACATGGAATATGCGCAGATTGCTAATCAGACTAAGCTGATTCCCTGGAAGCACAATGGTGCAATTTTTAAAAGACCACAGCCATGGTTTTCCTAAGTTTTTGTGAATGCATCCTTTAGTGAAATGGCTCTGTCACAATGTGGAACCAGGCAGACCAAAATGAAAGCAAGCATTCCCCCCCTCTGAAAGGCTCCAGTGTGATCACAATACCAGTTGAACTCTACTCTAAGCTACAGCAGTGCTGGTGACTATTTAGAAAATAATTAACTGAACTTTACATGACATTCAGATGTTTCTTGGCTCAAATACCAGTCTATTCCTCTGCTGAATTCTAGGGATTCTGCAAACAATGAGAAATATTTGCCTAATGGTAGACTTGCATACCATGCTCGTGTTGTGCTGAGTCACTGTATCAGCAAAGACAAATGCTGAAAAGAATGTTAGATAGAAAAAACACTGCTGGATAGACTTTGAGTGTGATGAAGATTTGTTATAAATATGAAGCAAACATGGGGTATTTTTATGAAAATGTGTTACTGGGTTTGAAGGCAGCTTTTTTTTTCAGTTCCCCAAGGAGATGCTTTGAAGAATGTGGATTTTTTGCTTGTTGAGATAAGACTGCTAATGTCATTGCTAGAAATGTTAAACAGTCTTTGGCTGAAACAAGAGTTAAATCCAGTACTGTGTTCATATCCACTCACAGTATATGAATAGAATTGTGCTAAACAGTTTTCTCTGAGCCTGGGATGATGCAAGACTTGATGGCTGATGCTCCTTCAACACTGGCGCTTGACATAATGCCTGATAACTCTGGAGAGTGGGCTCAAACTTATGTCAGGGTGACAGTGTAAACAGATGTGCTACATTTTTCCCCAAAAATCTGAATAAGGAGAATCTTGTTGCTTGGCAGCCCAGAGAATGTTCCAAGACCAAACTGCCAGCTTGTAAAGGCAGACAGATTATGAAATGGTTGAAACAATGGGAGTAAAAAATAAATGAAGATAAAAAACTGTGTAGCTTTGTCACCAGGACATTTTTTCTTCTTATTGATTGGTGGAAGGGCAGATGCCTGCATTCATGTCACATATATGTGGGCACAGAGTGTTGGTACTGGAATTTCACATATCTGAGGGAAACTGCATTCTGAATTGTCATGAAAAACTGGATATTCAATTTACTCTACAGAACAACATCTTCTAAAAATCACCATGACAGATCTATGAGAACAGACAGACACAGCAGTGAACTAGATGGCTGGTAAAAGAGACAAAGGTTTCAAATCTGGCCATGGCAACTCAGTAAACTTAGGAAACACTTGCACATAATATACGTGTTCTTAAAAGCATCTGTTGTCAGCCACTGTTGCCTGTTTTCCCCAAACAGTTGCAGTGTTTCAGTTTCACAAAGATGTTTTTGTTATGAAACAATATGTATGCAGGTGCATCCTAAAACAAACAGCTACGAGGCCAAAAGTGGGGCTGGCTTTCATTTGTGAATCAGAAAATAAAAATTACCCAAAATAGACTTCTTGCTAAGAGGGATTTACTTGTGATAATAACTGTGGACTGCTGAAATCAAGAAGATGGCAAATAAAAAGTACACAGATTGTGCAAAGTATAATGTAATCTCAAAAGAAGAGGGATGGTACCTATTAAATAAATATTGGTATGGAAAGATGAACTCTGAGCAGCAGATGCACACAAGACACTTCCTCACTCAAAATGGAAGACTGTCTTAATGACTGCAGCTTGCAAGCTCCTTACTTAACGGAGCCTTGACTGGGCTAAACCATTTAACACAATCCTTTAGGCAATAAATAGCTTCTACTCACAGGATTGTAAAAATATCTCCAAACCAAAAGCATCCTTCACGTGCACTAAATACAAGCTGCAATTTAAAAAGCTTTAATGTCAGACAACTAAGAAGGGTTAGAGAAATGATTTTGAGCAGCTCGTGCAGGGTGTGTTTATGCTGCAGAAGAGCTCCCAATGGCTCAGCACTCCTCACTAGCCAGTGGAGGAACCAAGCAGGTTTGAAGGGAAGCACACATCACTTAGAGCAGGGACTCAGTGGCAAAGAGCTAAATAGTTTCTGAAAGATCTGATTACTGAACAGTTCCCTTTTATTGGCCATGTGCTTTCTCCATGGATGGATTCATTGGATGTGCAACAATAATTGAGTTTCATCCCAGGGGTGAAGTCCATTTGGCGACTTAAGTGCAGTCGCTTGTCAGGATGGATTTTTCCACAAATGTACATTTTTCAAGTTTGCGTGTCTTTTGTCAATACCTCGGCTCTCCAAGGGACAGCACGTCAACTTCCTACACTCTTACATTTGACTGCTACTGAAAATCCGTCTGCTGTGGTTCTCTGAAGTCTGTTTGATGGGGAAGGCTTTTTGACAACTCCTGCCTCTCTAGAGCTCTTACCTCTTTGTTTCTGTGGAGGTTGGTTGGGTTTTTTTTCCTTTTCCCAATAACAGAACCTTTTATTCAGTTCAGCAGCATTTATGGTCTCTTTTTTCCTGTTCCTCTCTTCCAAAACAGCAAGGAGTCCCCAAACTGATGAGCTCTAATGAACAAGCACCTCAAAGCTTAAGGGCTGCCAACATCTCCTCTCTCAACTCAGCCCTCAGCCTCCATCCAAAGGTAAATATTTAGTTCATGACACAGTGGGAGACAGTAAATAAAGGTCACACCAATGGGAACCAGAAGAATTGAGAATATTGGAAATCAAGAAAGAAGCACAAAATTAACCCAGCCGCTGCATTCTGGTATTGTACAACATGTTTGTTTAACTGACTGGTACTGCATGCAAGGCACAATTTTAGATCTGTCTGGCAATTATTCCAGGAGGAGGAGACAGGCAGCTGGAAATTAGTATCACTTTGTTCCCAAAGTGATCCTCAAAATCAGAGAAAGAGTAGATGGTGGCTCTCTCTTGCTTTGATGGGATCTAAGAATTGAAGGTCCAGATACAGTAAATTCAATGCTGAATGAATTGCCAAGAACCTTAAAGAAGAACTTTGGAACTGGAGGTGATTCATACGTTCAATTCACTCTCTTTCACCTGACGGTGGCCAAATAATCCTAAGAAAGAATCTGTAGTAAATAACTATGGATAAGGTTACTCAGTGCTGCAAAAAATGTCCACTTGAATGCCAGTGGAACAGATCTGGTTCTTTAAGACAAGAACTACATGCTATTTATTTATGACATATTCTTCCATCTGACATTCCTCCCAACTTAACAATAAACCTTATCAATTTCACCTTTGAAACTGAGTTTGCTCTTTCAACTTCCCTTTTATTTCATTAAAACCTCAGTAGCTTTGATGCTGGTGATGGTATTTGCACTTTGCTTTTGTAAAATACTAATAGCCAACAACAGCTTTTAAAGCCTTATTTTTGTAAAAAAAATATGAACCAAAACAACCACATTCCATGCAAGCAATGGAAATAGGGAAGAAGGAATGAGGGAAACATGGAACATCATTTCTTCCCCCAAACAGAAGTTACTAGGTGGGATCTCTTCATGACAGGACTTGCATTTGCACTGTTTTCCTGTTGATGCATATAAATTATTATGTGAACTAATACAGAGAAAAGAAACTCATTAAACAGCACTTTCTTGATTATTATTTGAAGGTAGAAAAATCAGCAGCACTTTTTTGCATTCTTTTCTTTGAAACACAACCTAATTAAAAACTGTGGTGGGTGAAAGAAAAAAAAAGGCAGCACATTAAGGCATTGTCTCCCACTTTGAGATAGAAAGCCAGTTCGTCTGACTAAAACTGACTGGATAATTCCAGTCTGGAGAGTCCCAGTCTGCCAGTCTTGAAAATGTCTCCAGCTACTGTGTTTTGATCCAAGTCCAGCTAAATATTCTGAAAAGGGGATTTTGAAGACCATCCTGTGTAGTGTTGCCATGCCAATTTTAATTTCCAGCCAAAATGAAAATGAGACTAATTTTTTTCTGTTCAAGCACTGCTTTCAGTTCTCCCTGGGTTTTTTGTTAGCTTGCATCTATGAAAATACATACCATGACCTTTAAAAGAAAAAGCTGCAGTGATTTCTTTGACCATGTTTCTCTGCCTTACCAAAGAGCAGCTGCCCTGGACCACAGCTTGAAGATGACTTTGAATTGCCATTTATTTTGGCTGTTTTGAGGCTAATAGATGCACCAAGAAGGAAGACTACAACTCTGTTCTCTTGTGTTCACAGCTGACAGGAAGCCATAGTAGGGCTTTACCTGATGGGTTATGTCAGACATTTATGGCATCAGTTAATCAGTTAGGCAAAGTGAAATGAGGTCTTCAAAGGGCAGTAAAGGAGATCTGTCTTCCTTTTTGTGTCTTGTGGCTGGAGTCTCCTGTGTGTAAGACAACTCCCTCAGGAACATGGGTAAGAATGCTCTCCAAGGGGATCCTCAGTATGCAACTGAACTCCTACTACATCCTTACAGAGCTTTCCTGTGGTATCTCTCTCCATACAGCTGTGCATTTTCACAAAACACAACTTCAAATCCTTAAGCCAGCCACCCCTGTATCTCATCTGATTGAAATTGGCCCAACAGTAATTGCAAGGGGACTGAAAGACAAAAATACAGAGACACGGAGATCTCAGAAGATTTGTATCCTTAGGAAATCAGGCAAACAAGACCTTTCTGGCTCAGGGATCTGGCACAAAGCTGAGTGACTTGGACTACAATCAAACTGACAATGTAATAAATGGGAACACTTACAGGCTGCAACCATCCCCAAGAATTCTGACCTCACTAGTCTGGCATGTGCTTCTGGTTCAGCCCTGTTCTGCTACCAGTTTTCTAACTCTGGCCACTGTCACAGGCATTTTGGAACTTGAAACTGAGCCTGCTAACCAAGACAAATCTGTCAGCAGCTGACTGTTACAAAAAGCAGACAGTGACCTGTCCTTTTCTCCTCCTCCTGTATAGTTTCAATGCCAGAGAGGTGAATTGTTGTCAGTAGACAAAAGAACTTACTGGAACAGCTGCACAATAGCAACCAGCAACAATCCAGGCTCTAGAGTCTTAGAATGTACCGGAGCTGGAACAAAAGATTGAGGAACCTGGACATGAGTTTCTGGGAGAAGAATAAAGATCATGTGTGGTTCATAGGAGAGAATTATACTGAGAATCAGTTCTCAAATACAAACTCCTAAATTTTACCATGGAATGTACCATATCCACTTCAAGGAGGTGTCTAAGGGTGTGACAGAGACAGCTGTGGTGACATCAGGACATAATTCCCACAGGGTTTCCTTGTATTTTAAACTTCTAACAGTGGTAACATTTTAAAGCCTGTATCTCCAAAGCCTCCCCAAGAACAATGTCAGATCAGATCACATCATCAGCCTGAAGGAAAGCTCAGAACATCTAATATTATCCATTAACTGGCAATCCCCAAACCCCACATTTCCATCCTAATTTGGAGACATGCATACACAGCCAGTTACTAATGTGGGAGAAAATGAGAAACCAAAAAACCCCAAGCAGCTCTGTAAAAATTGGAACTAATGAAGATTGCTTCCCTGGGGACATTTGTCTCACAGTTGATTGGTTTGATAATTAAATGGTAATATTTTGGCAGTGGGAATTCACCCCTTTCTAGACATCAGGGAATCCACGACAAAAAAGCAACGTTGTGAATGCCCCAGGCACAGGAAAAGCCAGAATTTACTGCTTACTGGACAATGGAGAACCCTGACAACTCTGACTTTAAATGCTTTTCATTAGAGGCTGAGTGGTACTTCAGGAGCAGTGACAATAAAGTCTCTCCTGTTCAGTCATTTATTTTGAGACAACTTGTAAGAATTCTGCATAAATTTGTAACTCACTTTGAGAGCAAACCACCTCTGCCTCATCTAAGTGAACTGGTTCAAGCATTTCAAAAGACTGTGAGGAGACAGTGAAAATCCACACTATAGAATCAACCTTCATTTCTTCAGGCTAGAAGAAAAAGCAGCACTGGGTAGGATGCAGCCTGATGTTAACATTCAGCAGAGCCTCCCTGCAGGGACTTCTGCCCATGCTCTGCTGGCAGAAGAAGCTGTCTGAAGGGCAGGGTTGTCCTCCCAGTTCCTGAGATAAATCATCACCTCTACCTGGCACTCCCAGTCTTCCACGAGCACAACAGAGGCAGTTGTAGTCTTGGTTCTAAAGCTTAAAATAGAATCATCTTCACTTCTTAAAAAACTTTGAAGTTTGCTACCTACATTCCTTTACAGTGAGACAGGTCCTGGCCGTGCAAAGGCTGTTTGGAAAGGGGTGGATCTTCTCAGCAGGGCAGTGTGAGGAGGGATAACATTGGAACATCACTCACAGTATTTTTTTCACTCCCCCCACATTTTCCACCATTCCCTGCCAATATTCCCTGTTACTGCCTGCCCCTCAAGATTCTCTCCTGAAATGTGTGATGTGGTCTCAGGTAGTGAAAGCTTCACAAGCAGTTCTACACCCATGGAAGGGACTGGAGGATTTTACCAGAGGCAAAACCATTCTGTGGCAGAGCAGGAAGACAGATTCTGAAACAGCCCACCTAGGGACTCTCTGGTTGGAATATGATGTTTGTGTGGCTGGGATGTCTTACAGAAAGACACATATGGACTCAGTGAAGCTGCAATTTTTCAGAAAAGCCTGGATGGTAACCAGCCTACAAACGGGAAACATTATCCCAGTGTTGCTTCTGCCCTACCAACTAATTCTTAGAACAAACAAACTTTATGGAATTCAGATTTCAGCTGTGTAAGTGGGTAAAAAGTAGAGCTTTATGAAATCAGGGAAAGAAATACTGCTTTAAATGAAAAGTTTCTCAGTCAGCGCCATAGCCTCCCTATGCTGCCATAATGTGATTTTCCTTGACATTCCTCTTTTCCTCCCTTGAATTTTAATTGTAAATTAATCACTGACTTGGACATGTCTCTACTGTGCATTAATATGGTTGATATTAACAACAATATTGCTCTCCAGGCATTTGGAATGTGCAAGACTTTTTGTGCACCAAATGGCCCATATTAACTTCTGGAATAGCCAGGTGCAAACTCTATTGCAGTGCTCAAATTAGTTCAATTTCTCTAACTGCTTCTCCTGTAATTGATGGCTCAAATTATAATAAAGTACAGTTCCTCTACATGATATATGTTACAAGTACTACCTGTTATGCTGAATATTGCATTGCTTTGAAACTGCATTACCCTCTCCCTTCACCGATCAGATCTTTTTTTTTAAGGAATTACTTATGAACCAGAAAGTGTCTTCACATCATTCAGAAATTATACATATGCTCATGCACTTTATCAGCAGCTGACAGAATGGGGATGGCAAAATTACTGTCACTCATGTTGCATTCAATGTCACATAAAGACCTGCTTTTTACTATATCTTAAAATTGACAATAAATGCCAGTCATCTCTCCTTGCCCCATTACTTCATCCAGACATAGCAAGCAATGCTCAGAAGATACCTTCATCTTTTAAATCCCTGCTTCAGCCTTTCTTTCTTCTGCATATTGTTATTCTCCAATACCTGCACCTAAAATATTCTTTATCATTCTCTTTTTTTCTGAAGCGTGTGATTACAGTGGGCTTTTCTTTCACATGGAAATAACAATTTCTGTAAAACAAACAAATCAGCCAAATCCTGGTGGCTTTTGACCCTTAACTGTTTCAATTCAAATATTATCCCTGATGGGAAAATAGTGAGGAGTGGGTGCATTTGATTTTGGGGATAGGTGCACTTTGAGCTGTGGCTGAGTCTGGACCCTGGAATCTGCCTCTGGCAGCCCCCCATGAGTTGGCAGCTCTGCCCCAGCACTCGGAACTCTGCAGCTGCTCAAGGAAACCAGCTCTAACAAGAACATCAATCTCATTGCACCACAGCAGAATCTGGGGAATTTGCAGTTCATCAGAACTGCATTTAGAAATCTGATCTTGATCCAAAATGGACTGAAGCCACACTTAAAAATAACAACATTTCCAGCCAATCAGGGAAGGTGTGATTCTGCAAGCTCCAATTATTTTACTTTCTGCTGTTTCTTCATTAAACAGAGGTTATAAACATTGTCTGCTCCTGAAGACAAATGTCAGCGTATGTACAAAAAAAATACTCAAAAGGCTGATATTAAACAGCAAGAGTCCCTACCCAGCTTGTTTTGCCAGCTGTTACAGGATGAAATTTAGCAACTCCCTCCTCCCAGTGCTCGACGGCCACATCCCTCACATTTGTGGGGCAGCAAAAGTGGCACTGAGTTCAGTTACACACCAGCCACAGCCACCACAGGTATTGTGCTGCAGGTTAAAATATCACCTCAGGGTTCAGTAACATTCAAAAATGAAAACACTGTTAAGAACTCTTATGAAGAGAACTGAGAAAAAAAAAAGCCATAAATGTTGTCATCTTATTGCAAAGCTCCCATACCTTCTCGGTGATTTCTCATGGGCAGCTCCTCACAGCACTGACTCCTTCACAGGTCACCCAACAAACTCCAGCTCTCTTCACAGCACAACCAACAAACATTCTATCCCCCCCCACAATAAATCATCTCTAGGCTGGCCATAGCTTTCTGAAGAAATTAAGAACATTGCAAGTCTTAGGCAGTAATAAACGGCACAGCAAGAAATCTACAGATTTCTAAATTTGCAACTGACAAGGAAAAGAGTGCTAGGGAATTGTATGTACTAATTCTCACACTACTTGAACTGGTAATCCCATGAAGGAGACAATTTAAAACACACAAAAGGAACCATTTTGTCATGTGACAGTTAGAACACTGAATTCATTGCCATGAGGTGTAGTGTAGGCTCATCTTAAAAAGCTCAAAAAGCAATTAGTTAAATCCATAAAACAAATGTCCATCCAGTGCTCCTAAAGGGAAAGTTTTAGCATGAATACTTCACAACTGAGTCCCTAAGCCACAGAAAAATGAACATTTGAAAGATGTACCTGAGGACTGATCCATCCACATCCTCCACCTTAATGGACCTCTAATACTGCTGTTAGGAAGAGGATGTTGGATTTGACGATCTGTTCAGGAAGTTCTTATATTCGAATAGATTTCATGGACATGTTCAGGAGACAGAAGCCATGAAAGTGTCTGTGTGAAAAGATACAGTGGGATGTCAGAAAATGGGCAAGAGTTGAGCTGTTTAGCTTTCCTGACAAGTTTTGAGAACCCCTAACTTTTAAAAGAAGTGACTTATTAGAGCAGCAAGTGCCATGGCAGCTGGTCTTTCTCGTGCCTTGCTTTGCCAGCTCTGACACAATAACTAAAATGAAAATATTCTGCATTTATATTTGGATAAAAGTTTGCAGATGTATATCGTCTTTTGGCAAAATATATGACACAAACAAAAAGCATACATCAAGAATCAAACTGGGTCATTAAAAACCCGTATTAAATACAATTTGTAAGAAATATGTAATGAAACTGACAATCCTGATTGCAAACTGACTTTGATGGCTTCACTGTTTTCATTGTAACTGATTCCTGCTCAGTGCCTTCATGGACAATATTTGAAGATAATCTTGCCTGTTGGCAACTGTGTTAAAAGAGCCAATATTCTCCTGAGGCAGTTTTTATGTGGGTGACTGTTCCCTGGGTTTTGTCAATCAGCTTGGCCTTTCTCCAGAAGTGCAGACAAGGTTCCTGCCTGTGCAGTGCCGCGGTGGGCAGCCCTCATGCTGTGCTGTCCCCTCTGCTTTTCCAGCAGTTTCTTTCCAAAATCTGGGTCTGGGGGATATGGAAATTCCAGCAGCAATTCGCTCCAGGCCGCACACCACGATCAGCAGATGGACGGCCACGAGGGCAGAATGCTGTTGTGAAAAGAGTTCGCCGAGCATAAAACCACGTTCTGGTCCAAAATGGGTTTTACACCAGTGTTTTGACTTTTAACCAACTATTTCACAGCCTTTTTCCATCCTGTGGCTCGCCGGGTTGCAGATGCAGGCAGCATGCTGAATGGTGTGAGGAAAGTTTGAGACCGGTTTGAGCCGGGCTGTCCGTGCCCCTCAGACGGGCACAACCGCTCGGTGTCCCCGCCATGTGAGAGCGACGGTTCAGCCCTCAGGACACGGCCGGCGGAGCCTCATCCCAGTCTCATCCCGGTCACTTTCATCCCATCCCGGTCACTTTCACCCCGGTCACTTTCACCCGGGCCTGCCCCCCTCAAGCCCGCTCCCGGCAGGCACCGCGCGCACAGTCGCGAACTACAACTCCCGGAAGCCCTCGCGGCGCCCAGCAGGCTCCGCGCCCGGCCCCTCCTTCCCCAAGACTCCATTTCCCAGCACC
>NW_005054308.1:8171990-8172628 GCF_000277835.1 Geospiza fortis | reverse complement strand
TGCTGAGGTGGCGGCTTCACACCCCCTCTGTGCCCGGCTGACCCCGGCCCCGTTGTCTCTCCCTGCTCCCGTCCCTATCCCCCGATGACTGCCCGGGGACGCCCCTGAGCGTCTTCCTGGCGTGGCCTTGCGGTCCCTCCGGGGTTGCAGAATACCTGAACAGCCAGGGGTTGCTGCTCAGGTATTCTGTGACCTTTCCATTATGGCTGGCTACTTTCCCGCCCCTTTTGGGCGCATCTGGGCCCTTCCAACTCTTGGCGATCGGCGCTTCAGCTTCGGGTGCCCCCTCCTGTGCCAGGGTCCCGAGCTGTGTGTGCCCGGTTCGGTGTAGGAGCCCTTGGAGTCTGGCTCTGCTGGATTGGCTCCCAATGCTGCCTTTAGGCCCCTGAGGGGGAACAGAGAAGTCTCTCAAAGCAGGAGGGGGGGTAAAGAATCACCTGCAGGTTTTCAGGGAGCTTCCCAAGTCACCACATGCTCTTTAAAGTGTTTCCCTCCTTCCTAAGGACAGGTTGGCCTGCCATTGCCATTGACTCCCAACCCCCGGGATTCAGAGTGGTATTGGGCTGAGATGCCCGTTCGTGCCCCTTACACGTTTAAATAGCTCAGATATTTACAAGTTTGTTTAATTGAATGGCTCT
>NW_005054308.1:8114919-8171976 GCF_000277835.1 Geospiza fortis | reverse complement strand
ATGGACTTGGTTAGCGTGATCATTGTGTTGCAGATGGAGAGCATGATGTTATTGCTGCGTGTGTCAGCTGCTCCTTCATTTTTAGCATGAGGAGAATTTGGTGTGGTGGAGAACTTAGCAAAGATTGTTTTGCCTCCTCAAACAATAAACCTGTAGAGGAAAGTTTGGAGCGCTTCTTTTTTGTTGGTGTCCATAGCAGGACAAGGGACAGTGGGCACAAACTGAAACACAGAAGTTCTGTGTGAATATGAGGAAAAGCTTCTTTACTTTCAGGGTGACAGAGCACTGGAACAGCCTGTCCTGAGAGGTTGTGGAGTCTCCTTCTCTGGAGGTCTTCCAAACCTGGCTGGATGTGATCCTGTGCAACCTGCTCCAGGTGTACCTGCTTTAGCTGGGGGTGGGACTGGATGGTCTCCAGAGCTCCCTTCCAGCCCCGGTAATTCTGTGGGTTGAAGATGTCCCTCTTCAGTGCTCATGGCAGGGGCTTGTCCTAGATGCTCCCTAAAGTTCCTTTCCAATCCAAACCATTCTGTGTTCTCTGAATTGTGGAATGCTAAGAGGAATAACTGGCTGAAGGTCTGTAGATTGGTATATACCAGATGGTATTAATGAAAAACAGCTGTACCTGCCCTTACAAGTCAAAAGTCTTTCAAAACTGAGGATCTGTTGTAACTTCTACAGAAACTTTTGTTTCTCCAAACAGCTTTTAAAAGGGCCTGTGTGATGTATAGGCTTAAAGATAAAGGCAAACTGAAGAGAAGTGTCAGCTTATTCATGATAATCAACTGTTCTGCTCAAGGTGCTTTGTACTAGACTGAGACTTTTCTAGGCCAAGATTTGGATGACATTCAAAAACCACTGTGACTAAGTCTTGTCCTGAGGAAGTTATTTACTTTTTACAGCTTCTTGTATACAAAGTCAGCCCTGGGTAAAGTAGTTTTAATAATGTGACAGATGAGGTGTTTAGGAGTACAACCCTGACTTGAGTTCCAGGACCTTGCAGGGAAATAAAGTTTTTCCTAAGTTTTACTTGTGTACTTTTTTGTATGTAGGATTAATGATCCCTGTAGCATTGTGATATTGTCACTGGTTTTAAAATGTTTACTTCTAAAGATATAAGTAAGTCCAATGCTACATCAAAATCTGAATGGCAAAAGACATTCTATTTCCAGAACAGGTGCAACATTTCCAATAATAAAAAATGGGTTTTTTTAATAAACTTCAGTTTTCTGGGAATAACATTATCTAAATAAAGCAGATTGTTTATTAAAAAAAAAAGGGGGAGAGGAGGGGCAGGAGGAAGGTGGAGCCTGCAGAGTAAATAGTATTTAGAGACATCAGGATCAATAGTCCCATTGTGTGTGGTGCAGATTTGTCATAATGTCTTCTGTCTTAAGGCCATGACTTACGAAATTCTCTGCAGAGGAAGCTAAATGATATAATCTGCCTCATAAATAACAGCTGATGCTGTGGCAGCAGCATACTGAACTTCAGCAAGAAACTGCCCTTCTTTCCTTAAAAAGGGAATATGATTATATGGGGATTTTGAAATTGTGCAAATAGCTTGAAATTTTCCTTGATAGCTTTGATAGTGGTTTTGAGCTGTGCATCTTGGTTCCATATTCAGCTGATACTTATCTTAGAGTTTCAATTTACTCATCTGAGGTTTGTTTTTTATCCTTATTTGTGCTTCAGTGACTGAGAGCTTGGTTAGGTCAGCTATTTCAACATGAATGACTTCTCTTACACAATTCTCAGATACTTTGGTGTGTGAAGGTTCTGTAAGTGATGATAAACAGCTGTGGGTTACTTTATATGCTAAAACCCAGGTTAAAATGGTAACCTGTTAACATTCATCAGTCTTAGAACCTAAAAATAAGTTAGCAGCTGCAAAATACATATCAGAAATTCAAATTTATATTTAGTATTTTTGAAGTATTTGGTGTCTGGTTTTTTTGGTGTGGTTGGAATTGGGCAAGGAAGTTCATCAGGTAAATTCTGCTTTGTAATTCTCTTCACAATTGCCTCTTATTTTTATGGTAGCATTTTCTAGTAACTCCAAAGTATGGATCTACATCCTGTTGTGCATGAGACAGTTATTTAGATACTGAGTGGTGGTTCTATTGTATTTGAAGTTTAGGAGGAAGACTCTGTGATAGAGTATTAGATTTACTGTTCTAGGATGCGGTGGAATCCTTTTGTTCTGTCTTGTTCTGCCCTTTGTTAACTTCACTGCTTTTCAATGCTAGTGCAACTCCCTCCTTTAAATATTAAGTACCTTGATTAGGTTTGAACAGTAATACCTTGTTTCTGGCTGGGCATTGTAAATAAGGTTGCAGTTTAAATCAATTATAATAAAACCTGTATGTATACCTAGTAAAATCTGCTTGTCATGAGGTTTATTCTTGCAATTTCAAAATAACTGTCAAAATTCTTCCACCCTCCAATTTCTTAATGGGTACTGCAGTGTGTTCAAGAGTTCTTAAAGTGTGTGAAATTATATTGAATTTCTGGTTAGTTTATAGTTTAGAAGGTGTAGGTCTGTGTACTCTTATTTCTTCTGGAGTAAATTCTATCACATATTATTATGTGAAGAAATTAACTTAAGAAAGCAGCTTTTCACTTTTGTGTTCACTTGTATGGGTTCTTTTTCCCCAGTAACACAAACTGAAACACAGAAGTTCTGTGTGAATATGAGGAAAAGCTTCTTTACTTTCAGGGTGACAGAGCACTGGAACAGCCTGTCCTGAGAGGTTGTGGAGTCTCCTTCTCTGGAGGTCTTCCAAACCTGGCTGGATGTGATCCTGTGCAACCTGCTCCAGGTGTACCTGCTTTAGCTGGGGGTGGGACTGGATGGTCTCCAGAGCTCCCTTCCAGCCCCGGTAATTCTGTGGGTTGAAGATGTCCCTCTTCAGTGCTCATGGCAGGGGCTTGTCCTAGATGCTCCCTAAAGTTCCTTTCCAATCCAAACCATTCTGTGTTCTCTGAATTGTGGAATGCTAAGAGGAATAACTGGCTGAAGGTCTGTAGATTGGTATATACCAGATGGTATTAATGACAAACAGCTGTACCTGCCCTTACAAGTCAAAAGTCTTTCAAAACTGAGGATCTGTTGTAACTTCTACAGAAACTTTTGTTTCTCCAAACAGCTTTTAAAAGGGCCTGTGTGATGTATAGGCTTAAAGATAAAGGCAAACTGAAGAGAAGTGTCAGCTTATTCATGATAATCAACTGTTCTGCTCAAGGTGCTTTGTACTAGACTGAGACTTTTCTAGGCCAAGATTTGGATGACATTCAAAAACCACTGTGACTAAGTCTTGTCCTGAGGAAGTTATTTACTTTTTACAGCTTCTTGTATACAAAGTCAGCCCTGGGTAAAGTAGTTTTAATAATGTGACAGATGAGGTGTTTAGGAGTACAACCCTGACTTGAGTTCCAGGACCTTGCAGGGAAATAAAGTTTTTCCTAAGTTTTACTTGTGTACTTTTTTGTATGTAGGATTAATGATCCCTGTAGCATTGTGATATTGTCACTGGTTTTAAAATGTTTACTTCTAAAGATATAAGTAAGTCCAATGCTACATCAAAATCTGAATGGCAAAAGACATTCTATTTCCAGAACAGGTGCAACATTTCCAATAATAAAAAATGGGTTTTTTTAATAAACTTCAGTTTTCTGGGAATAACATTATCTAAATAAAGCAGATTGTTTATTAAAAAAAAAAGGGGGAGAGGAGGGGCAGGAGGAAGGTGGAGCCTGCAGAGTAAATAGTATTTAGAGACATCAGGATCAATAGTCCCATTGTGTGTGGTGCAGATTTGTCATAATGTCTTCTGTCTTAAGGCCATGACTTACGAAATTCTCTGCAGAGGAAGCTAAATGATATAATCTGCCTCATAAATAACAGCTGATGCTGTGGCAGCAGCATACTGAACTTCAGCAAGAAACTGCCCTTCTTTCCTTAAAAAGGGAATATGATTATATGGGGATTTTGAAATTGTGCAAATAGCTTGAAATTTTCCTTGATAGCTTTGATAGTGGTTTTGAGCTGTGCATCTTGGTTCCATATTCAGCTGATACTTATCTTAGAGTTTCAATTTACTCATCTGAGGTTTGTTTTTTATCCTTATTTGTGCTTCAGTGACTGAGAGCTTGGTTAGGTCAGCTATTTCAACATGAATGACTTCTCTTACACAATTCTCAGATACTTTGGTGTGTGAAGGTTCTGTAAGTGATGATAAACAGCTGTGGGTTACTTTATATGCTAAAACCCAGGTTAAAATGGTAACCTGTTAACATTCATCAGTCTTAGAACCTAAAAATAAGTTAGCAGCTGCAAAATACATATCAGAAATTCAAATTTATATTTAGTATTTTTGAAGTATTTGGTGTCTGGTTTTTTTGGTGTGGTTGGAATTGGGCAAGGAAGTTCATCAGGTAAATTCTGCTTTGTAATTCTCTTCACAATTGCCTCTTATTTTTATGGTAGCATTTTCTAGTAACTCCAAAGTATGGATCTACATCCTGTTGTGCATGAGACAGTTATTTAGATACTGAGTGGTGGTTCTATTGTATTTGAAGTTTAGGAGGAAGACTCTGTGATAGAGTATTAGATTTACTGTTCTAGGATGCGGTGGAATCCTTTTGTTCTGTCTTGTTCTGCCCTTTGTTAACTTCACTGCTTTTCAATGCTAGTGCAACTCCCTCCTTTAAATATTAAGTACCTTGATTAGGTTTGAACAGTAATACCTTGTTTCTGGCTGGGCATTGTAAATAAGGTTGCAGTTTAAATCAATTATAATAAAACCTGTATGTATACCTAGTAAAATCTGCTTGTCATGAGGTTTATTCTTGCAATTTCAAAATAACTGTCAAAATTCTTCCACCCTCCAATTTCTTAATGGGTACTGCAGTGTGTTCAAGAGTTCTTAAAGTGTGTGAAATTATATTGAATTTCTGGTTAGTTTATAGTTTAGAAGGTGTAGGTCTGTGTACTCTTATTTCTTCTGGAGTAAATTCTATCACATATTATTATGTGAAGAAATTAACTTAAGAAAGCAGCTTTTCACTTTTGTGTTCACTTGTATGGGTTCTTTTTCCCCAGTAATTCAAAACTGAATTTGTAAAGTAAACTAAACAGTTGGAAAATAAATGCAGCCCTCTGTGCTCAGCTCGTTGGCTCCAGGACAGTGAACACTGTTTAAATGGCAGAGGTTTCTGATGGCTCAGGGCCAGGGTGGTGCTTGGTGCAAAGTTGGTGAGTCAGGTGGCAGTTCTGAGTCACTCCTGAGGCAATGGCAGAGATTTCTTTTTCGATTCCCTTTTGTCACAGGCTCAGCTGAGGGCTGCAGTGTGGCTGTGTTGCCTCAGCATTGCAGGCAGGAGGTGGCCAGTTGCTGTGACAGAGCACAGAGACACAAGTCACACACTGGAGCTGCTGGTGGGAGTGTGAGCTGCAGGAACATTTGGCAGGTGGGAAGGAGTCTGGTCTCCCTCCCTCCCACTGCTCTGCAGCATCAGGGGATCTGCAGCTTTGTCTCTGGATGCTCTGGTGAGAGCAGTCCCAGGTATTGTGGCGCCCATGGCAGAGTTCAGGTTACCCCGTGCCTGCTCTGAACCAATCCTGCACTTGTGATGAAACTTGAGGCCAAGTGTTGCATTTACTGCTTGTGAGCTGCAGGAGACTAAGGATCTGCAGCCTGCCTGGTACTGTGTAGAGGCAGCTTATGTAAGGAAAGTCATATTTTTATTGGTATAGGTGTATCAGTACTTTGATCATCCAATCACCAGGGGCCTTAACCAAGTTTCTCTTCACTGTATGATAATAAAACTGGCAAAAGCTGTTGTGGTCACTGAGAGTGAGTTCAGGAGTCCTGGCTGTGGAAATACAGAGTGTTATGCAATTCGGTAACTTGGCTTTTAAGTCTTACTGGACAAGTACATGTTGTGCTTTGTGTTCCCTGTGAGATTTCTAGGGGAGGTCTACAAAGAAAACCCCATGGCTTTAAAAAAAACAAGGAATATTAAGAATTCCTGCCAAAACACATTTTAACATGTCAGGAACTTGGAGATATCAGCTTGGCCTAGTGGCCAAGTTCAAAAGCCAGGCCATCATCTCTTTTTAGTTCTGTTGAATTTTTTCTTCTTGAAGCAGAAACTACTGATTTTTATTTTGCTGAAAGGTTCTCTTATGTTGTTAACCTGCATGAGGGGTTCAGCTCAAAGCAGACCACAGTGTTTGTGTGTATATAGGTAGCAAGGCCAGCTGGGCTCCTCATTGCAATAACTTCTCTCTTAATATGTCATGTTAACATTTTTCCTGCCTGATTTCTGTCACAGACATGTAGGACATGCAGCAGGCAGGCTGGAAAACCTTTGAACCCATTGAGATCAGATTGGTGCCTATGCAGCAGTGTGGTGAGACCTTACAGCCACTTTCTTTTTAAAATTCCATTGCCATCCTTAGCTTTTGGGATTTTCTGCATGCATGACCTTAATGTGAGAGAGCTCCTTTTAAGCACCTTTCCACACATCACAGGATAAGAAACAGTCTCATAAAAAAGGGATGAAAGTGACAGATCTGAATGTAGTTAGGACAGTATTATCCAGATGTTCTTTAATTCAGGTGAGGTAGTTGTCACTTACTTAAAAGTTAAGGAGAGGGCCTGTGGATTTCTTGCTAGTAATAGAGATATGACAGTTACCATACTCCTGTTTTGTTCTGTGCTCCTTCCAGGTCAGTTTTGTCCACCTGAGCCCTGCTTTGCTACTACTGCTCTTTCCACTCCCTTGTGTTGCAGAGTGGGAGGAGAAGTATTGCAGAGCTGTTTCCATGTGCTTCACAGACTTGATGAATTGCCCAGTATATAATAGTTTAATTTCTTTTTAAATGGAGAGCAAATAGTCTTGTTTAGAATTGATTGTAATAAGGAAGCATTATAACACTTTAAAGTGTATTTTAGATGTAGCCACTTGGGTCCTCTGTTATTTATTCAGATGCTACAGCTATGCAAAGAGAAAGGATTTTTAGTGTATGGGGAAAAGGAAGGATTAAAGGAGCTGTTGTCATGAGCTCCAATAGAACTAGGCAGGGGAGAAGTTCTGGTTGATAAACAGCATGTTTTCTTTAGTGCTTCTAATTGTACAATCAGTAAAGAGGAGGGTAAACTATTGGTAAAGTAGCATGAATTACTATTTCTATTGTTGTTGCAATTTCTTGCTGTTGTAACCTAAAGCATGTAATGAGACCCTGCACTTCACTCCCAGGTCATGGATGGGAGGGAAGCTAGTAAGATAATTCTGTCAAGTAAACGAAGTCACATTGTGCTGGTAACAGTTAAAAATCTGCATTTGTTGACTTCCAGTCTCCTGTTGCTGTCTGCTACCTCCTGCTATGTCTGCAGGATACTAATGTGATAAATGCACCCCAGTCATTTACCCTACAATTACAGACCTTACACTGACTTTTGATTGCTCTCTGCCTTTGGAATGCTCATGTTTGGCCAGAAATACGCAGGATCCCATGTACCCTTAGCTGGGGGTTTTCAATCCTTCAGCCTAACTGCTTTCTCTTTTTAATGTGCCTGTAATTGTTCTTATTTACAGTCGATTTTCTTGTGGTTCATAGATTTGTCCACCCAGACTACTGAGCTCTTTAATGAAATGCTGTTTGCTCATTCAGTAATAGCAGGTATTATTGTAAATGATCCATCATAAAATATATCCAGCAGAAGGGTAAATGACTGTCTAACATTTGTCCATTACTATCTGAATCTCCTGTAAACTCCTTTGCTTCAGTCCCAGGATCATTTAGTTTTCTCTATATTTAAGATTTATTTTGGTTTGCATAAGCAAGATCGTCAGGGCAGTGAACACTTCCACAGTTTTATGTAAGGGACAGTTAGTTAACCCTCACTGCATGAGTTATGCTCCTATTGCTGCTAAAGAGGTGCCCTGCTGATAACTGCTTTAAGAACAGCATTTTGTATTACTATTACAAGCCAGATGATTATGATGATCTTCAGCCCTGGAAGGGTTTGTCCTCTACCTGGTTACCAGAGAGCTGAGAGAGAGAAGAAAGTCTTGGCAATACAAAGGAGGACTGGATTTGAGCATAGCATTTGGCTCTGCAGCCAGGCATGGCTGTGTCTGCCAAGTACTTGTAACAGCAAGTTACTTCTTCAGGCTTTTGTCCTTCCCTTAAAAAACTTGCAGAAGGTTGCTGGTGTTAATAAGGAAAAAGAAGGGTTCTAGTCTTTGGGCCATGTAATTGAGTATGGGAGATAAGCATCTGTGAAAGTATTATGCTCTGTTATCTCACATACATTAGTACAGTGTTCTCTTGTTTGAATATTCAGCTGGTGGAGTAATCCATCAAACAGGCAAATATGACAAGCTGATGGATTTATTAAGAGTTGGCATTAGGTAGTTGTGGCCAAGCACACAGTTTCATCAGCACACTCCAAGTGGTGCTTTTGTTAGTGCTCTTTCAAATGTGTTATTGCCATTTTACACCCTGTGGTAGCTGACAATAGTCTGTATTATGTTGTGTAAGGCTAGCTCAGGTATTTTATGCATTTTCAAGGAATCTAAGTGATGTATGTGTGACAACTTCTGTGTTCTGGAAATGTCTCTAAAGCAGAGTTTTGTGTGTCCTTGCCAAGCAGGACTGGGCTCCTGCATGAAACTGGTCAAGGGTAAGAGCCTTACCTACATCACTGTGTGCAGTTGTGATCAAAAGGATCGAGGTGCTTAACTCAGTTCTATGCTAATTCTCTTGGTTGTGTTGCCAGTTGGTGTATTACAGAATATTAGCTGATTTGCATAATTATTTCATATACAAGGTATAATTACTTCCAAAGCATTGGACACACTACTGCTTTCTATCCTCAGGCTTTGCTATTTCAATGTGCAACTGTAAGTGTTGCAGTTGTCCTAAAATGCAGTCTTGCTGATCTGAGTCTTTTATATTTATCTCCATTCATTTCAAGTGTTAAATGAATTTCTGTATTTATATGAAAATTATGTTTATTTCTAAAAACAAAGATGAGCCATTGGAGGATGAGTGAAGCATTGCTTCACAGGATGAAGAACA
Organism: Geospiza fortis; assembly: GCF_000277835.1. Lineage (NCBI taxonomy): Eukaryota > Metazoa > Chordata > Aves > Passeriformes > Thraupidae > Geospiza > Geospiza fortis. Next base: position 8,162,882 of record NW_005054308.1, on the reverse strand, counting down.
CAAAAATGTAATGATTGAGAGTTGTGTCCTTTATTCTGGAACTTTTGGAATATGTTTCATTGATTTATTCTGAAGTGTGAGTACAGCTTGTCCAAAGTCATAATGCAAGAATTCCAATTTGAACTCATCTCCAACATACAGTGTGACTGGCCTGTTGACCTGTTGCTTCAAGTGTGTTTCAAATACTTTGCTGGCATGTGCTTGATGAGGAACTTCAGCTTCCAAATTGCCACTGTGTGCTCTGAACTTAAACTGAGATAGTATTTAGAGAAGAGGGGCAGGAAATTGAAACTCCTTGAGAAGAGCTGTTCCCTTTAATAGTTTTTTTTTTTACTGATACAAAGCTGTACAATGGCATAACATTTTGTTAAAAGTTGGCTGTTTCACAGACTTTAAATGCTTATTTCAATTTTTTTGTATTTATAAAGCAGAACTAATGAAGGGCAGGAGAATGAAAAGCAAAATCAGTAGCACATGTACAAGTGAATAGTCAAATTTACAGTTGATCTTTTCCCAGCTCCTTGTAGTGATCTGGATCTTATTGACGCAGGTCAAATATGGACCCAGTTAGACACAAGGATTGACAGCTGCTGTTGTGTTTTGGTTTGGAGCAGGAGCTTTATTTACCTGTTCCATTTGAAATGAAGAGCCGTTACACAGCTAAAACTTGAATGATGCTTGGTAGCCTCTTTAGAAAGAGCACTTGTGTAGAAGAGCAGAACTCAACAGAACAAAATGGTCCTCCTATTCTGCCTCTCTGCAAAACAAGGTCTGATTCTAACTGGGATGTACTTTTTTTTTTAAGATGTGCTAAGGTAAGGTCACGTGAAATTGGTACAAGTTGGTACCTTACTACTTTTCAGAAAGCTGTATAAAAGTACTCTTATGCTCTGAGTACTCTTGAGTATTATTTCAGTGCCAGTTACAAAGAGTATTCATTACTTATTCTTGCATTGTGTGCTGTGTAATGATGGTGTTTGGGTTGCTGTGTGAGGAATTGGAAAGAGGAACAGACCCAACTGGAAGTTCTTTCTCTCCCAAAAGGACTTTGTAGATTATCTGGATTTGAGCTAGAGTAGTTCCCTAAACTTATTTGCCATACAATTGTGTTACACACTTGAGGAACCAGTGTTGGGATGGGAAAGGAGATGAGAGGGACTCTTAAAGTTCTTGTGTAAGTGGAGGACATTGGACACAGAGTTAAATCTCCCCTTGTAGTTGCCCTGAAATCTCAAACACAGTCAGCACTTTCACCAATAAGAAAACATAACCCAAGCCATGAAATCAGAGTTTGCAGTTTCACACTTGGTGTAAGCGTAGGCTGATGGTGAAAGAGGTTTCACAGCCTCCTGTCTGCCACAGCCTGCACACTTCTCTCCCTTTTGCTGGCACTTGCAGACTTTCTGCTTGATGAGAGAATCTCTGACTAACCAGTTGTTTTTGCCAATTTAGTTCTCCACTGGATTAGTTCCCTGGTATAGTTAACTCCATCGTCACACAAATATTTGTACTGGCATAAAGGAAGGAATGGTGTTTGGGCAAGAATAAGTGGCTGGGGGCAAAGTACAAGTTGAGAGCAATACACCCTTAGCATGTGATTTCACAAGCAGGTTGAAGAGCTCTAAGATTATTTTTCTACTAATACAGAACTAACTTATTTTTATACCTGGCTATTCCCTGTCTTTGCCTTCCTTGTGCTGCTGGTGTGTGGTTCAGTATTTGCTTGTGCTCTCTTGCTGATAACAGCTAAAAGAGCCCCCATAATGGTTTTAGGGTTCATAACTGATTTGGCCACATGTTTTGCAAACAGCTGCTCATGGCACCACAAACGTTTGTGGTGATGGGGAAAGGACAGGAAGGTCAACTGTGGGAGCCTTTTTCCACGATAAGATATTTCTACATATTTTTGTTATTTAAAACTGTACCATTAGTGGTTTGTTAGCTGCAAGTTTAAATTTATTTAAGGTTGTTCTCCTATTATATATCACAACTTGAAGGTCCCAAGCCAACCTTTCTGTTTGTATCACTGTTGTGATGGGGAGGGTAAGCATCAATATTCTACTTCCACTCTTGGATCACAAACTTCTGAGGAAGGATATAAACTGAAATAACAGTTTTGTGACTTGTGTGGGGCTACTTTGAATCCTTCAGGCTCAAACTGATCTCAGGATCCAACAGATCTTCATATGAGAAGCTTTCAATTCAATTTCTGCAGCTTATTGCAATAGAAATACTGGTGATATAAGTTTGCGTTATATCAGAGTGGAGAAGTGGTTATTCTGTGTAGACTGTTACTTTAGATAGATTAAATCTTTCTAGAGGCGTTTGGTTTGCCACTAAGAATGAAACTACCATGACACCAATGTTATCAGGGTCTGTTTATGAGTTATAAGGAAACCACCTCAAAGCTGTTGAACTTTTTCCTCCCCTCATCCAAAGGGTGTGTCCTGTCCTGATCAGTTCAATATTGACTCCATACTTAATAGATATTAACTGGTTCATTTGGGATACAATTAGAAATATTAGTGTATATTCAACTTATTTAATGAGACTGGCCTGCATTTTTTTTAATCTGTTGTAATAATAATGAGATCTATTGGGAGTTAGGGAGGGGTTTTTTTTTCTCTACTCCATTCTGAGTCAGAGCAATAAATATGTTTCTTGGTGGTTACTCTCCCCATCCTGTCAAGCTGTTTAGAATCATCCTAATGTAGGTTGCAGACTGTGCTCAGTGTTTCCTCTCAAGACATTACTTTATACTTAGTAAACAAATACCTCCTTGTGTGATTTTTGGAGGTGTGTGTTTTGTTTTGCATTCTCCAAGACTACTCAGTTGAAAGGTTCTCTAAGACCATTTAGGATGTGAGAAGAAGGCTTTTGATAACCTTAGATAATTTTATTGGAGTTGCACTAGGTGAATGCATCTTCTGAAAAATAAATTAGTCTTGGTAACTTACATCTACTAATAGAGCTGATATCTTAAAGACTGCTGTCACTTTTAATTATTCCTTGTTTTGACAACTACTGAATTATTTAAACTGTTTCTCTGTATGATCATGTGAAGTGTGTGGGGGAAACTCTCTGTTCTGAGGTATTTATTGTCTATGTGAGTTAACTTCTATCACAGTGTTCTAGCTCTCCTTGCTACCAAACAGTTGCTTGCATTTCTTGAGACAGCTTGAAAACGTAGTGCTAATAGACTCCTAATTGGCAAGTGGAGTCTCAGCCTTCAGCCTGCCAGTGTTGTTTTTTTGTTAATTACACAGTAACTGTAACTCCTGTAGCTGCAGACATTAGCTCAGAAAAATCCAGTGATCTTACCATTAGTGAGTAAATAAATAAATAGTGTCCATGTTGAGCCATTGTGGAATTTGTTTGTTGCAAATACACAGTGTCATTTGAAGTTACCATCTCTGTGTGGTCAGGAACCAGAAACTGGGTCTCTGAGGCAAATGGAGCAGCTCCTGTTACCTTTTTAGGACATGAGTTACTTGATCTCCTGGAGGAACCAGTTTAACAAAGGGATACCTATGAAAGGAGAGGAAACATCATTATCCTCCACAAATAAACATGGCTTGGAAATGGGAAAGTTAATTTGTCTGTAATTGACCAGATTCATTTCACAAAAGAAGACTTGCTTTCAGTCAAAGAGCATGTTTGTGAACTTGTGGGGTTTTGTTTGCCAAACTTTTTAGTTAATGTGAGATACCAACCTAAAAATTTTAATGAGATAACATTAATATGACGTTGCTGTTGTAATACTTATTCTGAATGGTGTGTTCTTACTGTTCGTGCCCATTTTTAGATACTCAGCTGTGAATAGCTCTGGAAGGACACTGTCATTAACTATTAACCAAAATTTCTTTGTCCAGCTGCTTAATACAGCAACAGAAGGACTGCAAGGTTGTAACCTACCTTCATGGAAAATAAAATGACTAAAGACAATTGGTATTAAGCAAGTTTAGTCTATTTAGGATTATGGTGACTACTTTTTATTCTTGGATAAACTTGTAGCAGAGAAGAAATGTAGTAATTCAAGTTTATTAACAGATGAAGGATCTGAAGTAGGAAAGTATTTGGGGTTTTTTGTTTGCTTGTTTGTTGTTTTTTTTAAACGTACTGTTGGAAAACTAAGTAATTGTGCTATTCCTAGGAGCTGGCAGTTCAGGACTAAAGGTCTGAGGGCAGAGCAAGTTCAGGAAGAGGACTGTATTTTGTCTCTACCTGTAAAATCTTGGATGCTCCCATATTGTTCTGCAGAATTATCACTGCATACTTGCCTCTAGTCTTTCCACAATATAATGGGTGTCTTTTGAAATTGTCGGATTATGATGCTGAGAAGGTTTTCCCTTGCACAGCCCTGCTTATGCTAAAGGTGTACAAAGTACTTGCTGTGAGATTGCAATTCTTAATGGCAATTTAATTATAAAATGTTGAATTGCTTGTTCTTTCTTGTTAGCAAGGTGGGATGCCGGGAAAGGTTTGGTGTTTTGAGTAGATCCTTCTTGGTAAGAGGGAGAGGATAGTTTTGGAGACACTGAAACAGAAGTTTGAAGGACCTTGATTGTGTGTTCTCCTCTGTCTGTGTGCAGTGGAGTCAAGAAATAAGTTTCTGGCATCCAGATATATTCCATGTAATCTTACATAAAGACAGCATCTTCCTTATATTGTCTGACATGTAATGGTCTTCTGGGTTGGATTTCAGTATTGGAAATGAAAGGAAATTCTGCAGGTGCATTTGAGCTATTGAGTGTAGCAGCTATTGTAGCTTTTCATGGAATAATGGAATAATTCTTGCTTTCAGCTTCAAATAGCAAACAAGCAGACTGAAAGGAACCAATTTTGAGAAGAGAAGTTGATCAGCTTCTCTGTAGTGACATCAGTATTCATTTTCTGGTTTTATTTTGATTATTTTCCAGAAATAAAAGATCTGAAATCTGATGTTGAGGTGGCATATTTTGGGTCTTTTTGCAAACAATAGCAACTGTAGAAGTAATTCCTGCGAGCTTAGAAGTAAGCTTAGTAAATGATAATGCACTTCACTTTATAATAGCCAGGATAAAGGTAGTGATCTCCCTCCTCCTGAATACCTCCTGCTTAGCAGTGCCACTGCAGGATATTTGCATAAATGAAGGAAACAACTGCTTATGAACCTGCAATTTGATTATTGGTATGAACTGTTGTTTCCTCTTCCTTTCTCCTGCTCAGAAGTGCAGTTCAGCTTCTGCCTCAGCCTTAGGACATTTTCCAGGGCACAAGGCCATATTAAAAGTGCAGTTGAAGGTTTTCTGGTTTAGTTGCTTCACCTGCTACTTGGACCATGCTTGTGTTGATGAGATACATGTCCCAGGCTTTCCTAGGTAATGTGTTGCAGTACTTTGCTACCACACAGGTGCAATGGGGAGCTGTACAGAGTCATGGCTGTGTAGTTAAAGGCAGGAGGAAGCTGCAAGCCCTTCACAACAGTCTGAGTGCTGGGGATAGAGAGCAGCTTGTGTTGTAGAAGGTTTCATATGTTCAGTGTGTGTGATTTATGTGCAGTTGGGTTGCTGTTGTCTGACCCTGGCTGTCTGCAGCCTGAAAGGCCAGGAGAGGAGCTGGTAGGAGCTCTGGAGGTAGCAAGGGTAGCACTTCCAGAGTGGGACTCCTGAGTGACCTGTTCATGTTCTGTACTTTGCCCCTGAATCTGATCAAAGAGCTTGTAATAAGGGTTTACTGTTGGCTTAGAGGAGTTACCTGTACTCAGGTTTATTTCTCAGAAATGCTCGCAGAAAGAAATAGATACTGCAAAGTGAAGGGGTGCCTGGGATGTCACAGTGCCAAAGTGGTGTTATGGCAGCAGAGAATGATCAGTTTGTGTGTTAAAAGCTTCAGTGCCTGCATTGTTTAAACTTTTTTCAGCCCTCCCTGGTGGAACAGCAAGCATGTGTTTAGAGCAATGCTTAATTTGTAATAAATCTGGAATTAGGGCAATGTTTTAATGGTACTCAGCTTGCAATGAATGGATAGCTGAAACTACAAGGATCATTAAGCATGGCCCATTAATGTTGGGGTGTTGTTTTTTGGCAATATTAAACTCCATATAACTGCATGTTCATTCTTCTGTCCTCACCAAAGACTCTGTCAACTGACAAATACTTGAAGCAGTTCTTTGAGCAGGGAAAGTTTGGATTATTTAGAATTCATTGTGATTAATGTCACTGAATGGATCTGTGCTGTTCACAGGTGCACTGACTCCCATGCAGTGTTCCTGCTTTTCCAAGTAAAATCTCTTACCTGTAACTATTTAGCTAATACACTTCAAGCATGTATGGCATCAGGAGGTTTCCTTGGCCAGCTGGTGCATTACTGTGGGCTTAGAACTTGTACAAGCTCTTCATGGTGTCAGAAAACTGGTAGGAAGTTGTTGGTGAACACATTTTAAATGAGTAGTGAGTGAATGGTTACAAAGAGCACAGAACTACAGGAGGTGTAGAGGGTGAGTGGGGCTTATCAAAGCACTGGTACCTTTTGGGGTCATCTTGAAGCGCTAGTGCCACATCTGAAATTCTGAAAATTTGAGGTACTTCCTCAAGAAGTCACTACAGAACATTTGGGAGGGTGTGGAGTGTCATACCTACATAATACTGTGTATTATTTTTACTGTGAAGTTGGTGATTTGGTTTCTTTCTTTCTCCTCCGTCTCTTCTGCTTCCATTCAAGGTCACTCTAAATTTTTTGTGGTCAGAAACAGGGAGTCTGAGGTACACAAGTGAGTTGGAGTTGTACGGCTTCAAAGCTCGCTGGTGCCTCATGCTGAGCGTAGCTACAACTTCCTTGTCTTCTGAAAATTTCTACCCCTTTTGTTTGTTGTTTTGAAAGAAGAAGAGGACCTTATCCTTCTTGTAAGTATTTTTCTCTCAGCATCAAAATATTGTGCCCGAACCCTGAAAACTCAGTGACAGGGAGTACTTGTGAGTCTCTATATGTTGAAGATTTCTTAAAATACTTGAGCTGTGGGCTTGAACGTGGTCTCTCAATTCTGTGTGCCTACAAGGAAGTAGCGCTTGGTACTAATTTTGGGGAGGACTTAGGCCACACCTTATGAACCAGCTTTATATCTGAAACCAGCTTTTTATCTTCAGGGAAAGTTACACTCAAAGTTACAGAAATGCTACAAAGCCCTAAGAAACACAGTTGGTTGGAGAGTGTAGAAGTTCCTCAGTCTCTCTTCCCCCAGAATAATGTATTTAAATTCTAGTTTTATGTTATAATGGTCTACCAGGGTTTATTTGGATTGACATTTTTGTGCTGGCATTTTATTCATATAAAAAGCCTTCTACAGAAGTGGTTTTTCTATTAGATTTCACTTCCACTCTGTCCTACTTGATTAAACCTTTGTTTCCAGTAGGAGTTGTGTTACCTGACTGGATCACAAATAGGGAAAAATTAAAGGTAAATCACGTGATGGAAAATTTATGATGGCATTTCCTGACTCTTGAAGGTTGAAGTGCAGTCTGAATTCTATAAGGAGAGGTACTTAAGTCTAAAAAAAAAAAGTTTAAGTTGTTGCAGCTTGTTTGTTACAGAAGGAAAAAGCCTGAAGTGTAAGGAGCAGAGAGTGGCAAAAGAAGTGTGAGGATTGAGCAATAGCAAATTGAGTCACCGCATGCATCTGGAAGTCTCTTTAGTTCTGCAGTTACAAAAGGTTACACAAATTTCATATGTCCACTTCTTTCTGGACTATGCAGCTGCTGTCGTGTGACCATAGCATGTTGAACTTTGAAAGAGATTAAATCCACAGGAATAGGAGCTGCAAAGCAGTGACTCTAATCTGATGTGCCAGATGGAAGCTCACAAGAGGCAAGGAGACTGAAAACCTGCACAGGACAGTAGCAGCATCGTTTTTGTCTGGATCAAAACCAGAGTTACTGTTCAGTCTGTCACTGTCCCACCAAAGTGTCAAGTGTGGCCTCAATGGCAGCTTTTTCTCCACTTGTTTCTGAAATTGGTTTTCATGCTTAAATTTAATCAGATTTGTCACAAGAATGCTTTGTGTGTAATTGTCCTCCAATTTCAACTAAAAATGTCACCTAAAAACTAATACTGAAAACCAATGGAAATACTATTATGGTGCTCTTACTATGTAAATGAAAAGGAAATATTTTGATTAATTCTACTTGTTGGAGTGTAGCATTTATTTTTGTAAGTTACCTTTTAAAGAGTGTTTTTGAATTAAGTATAATAAAATGACAACCCTGTTAAGCCTTCAAAAATGGAGCTGCAGAAATATGCATTTGAAGGGAAGATAGTTTATAATGGGTGAAGTTTAGGGCATGGTAACTGAAGAATGTGAGGGTGGATGTTTGGAATGAAAATTTCCCATTAAAAATGGGGAAATAAAGAAATGGGTCTGAACTTTAAATGAAAGTACACTTTGTATAGTGATACAAACCCACAATCAGTATTATCAACATGGCAAAATTCTTGATGAGTTTGAGAAATTATTTACTACCACATAATAAGATACATAAAGCAGCCATGTATCTGTTGGTGACCCACAAGGGATTGTTTTATGTAAGTGTATGAAAGTATTAACACTAATGTACTGCAGGGAATCTGCAGTAGGAGAGGTGAAATCAGTCTTAAATCAAGTGGGGGAGGAAGTGTTTGTGCCTTGCACAAATACACTTTAAATCTGCCATCTTCCCATGCTTCATGTTCCCAACATCTGCAAAAAATAATTCAGCTGTAGGAAGAGATTACAAAACCTTTTAGGGTATAGCATTCTGCAATTGGGAACTTCTGAGAGGGGGAAGCTTTGAAACGGAAGACTTCAGTTAGGTGCAGTGTTGGTTTCTGTAAGTGAGAGGTCTGAGTTTTCTAAGAGGCTGCAATTTAATTTTTAAAGTCACTGTTCTTTTTGACAGTGTGTGTGGTGGATTTGGGGCTATTTTGTTTACTTGGTAGTCTTTTGTGATTAGAAGTTGTAAGGCACAGGAAATAGCTTTATAGTTCCTTCCTCCCACAAGTTGTAATTCATTCGTGGCCATCAGGATGTTTTTCTTGGCTTATCTCTTTCTGTGCAGTTTGCCTTGCACATCTGCCACATAAATTATGAAGCTGAACTTGAAAAGCTGAAAATGTATTTCAAATCCTACTGTATATAATGAAGATTGTATCATTGGCCAGGAGGAGTATGACTGCTCCTTGCATAGAAGATCTGGAATAATCCCTGGCATTCATGGACTAAACTGGCTGGTGTCATATTTGTAATGGTTCTGAGGAGTGGCTGAAAAATAAAGAACTTCAAACGGTCAACAGCACTAATGTTGTGCTGTTACCTCTCTATAACCTGAAGTATTTCACCAGACATTTTGGCAGATGGGTCCCCATCTGTTTCTTTGTTGAATGTGGACTGCTGGCTTCCTATTTGGTATCCATATGTTTTATCTGTAAGGCTCTAAATCTAAGCTGCATGTTTTATAACAAAAGTGACGTTACTGACAGGAGCAAAATGAAAATGCATGAAGTTTGTTACATGTTTTTTAGTTAGTTTGTCTTCACCCAGCGAGGGGAGAGAGACTGGCTGAGATGGAATACATGAGTTCACTGAAGGGAGCAGCAGCCCTATCTTTATTTGCCTTCTCTGAATAATTGTTAATAGCATTAGGTGCATAGATTCCTGAATATCCATTGTATTGTTTGGGATAACAGGTAGATAAATGATGGCCTCTGTCTGTGAACCAGTCTGCACATTGAGCTCTCTAAAATAACAAGTGACAGTGTCATAGGGTAGTGAAATCTTATCCCAAAATACATTTTTTTAATCTGATCCTGAAATGCATTTTTCTGTTTGACTTTGTATTAAGTTTTTTCAGATTGTTGGAACACAGGTTTGGACCAGCGATCATCTGGAATGCCTCAGAGCCTGAAGGAAGGGATGCTCACAGAAACAAGTGGAGTTGTTAGATGCTGCCCCTGCTTATGGGGTGCTGCCCCTGCTTATGGGGTGCTGCTTGCTCCATGTCCTGGCCTCTGGTGGTTTGGGAGGTGGTGCTGTGCGGGTTGGGATCGGTTCTTTTTTAGCTCACCAATTCAAATGCTCTCTTGAAAGTATTTCATGCCCAGATGGATAAGTATTAAATGATTTTTTTAATTGGCAAAGTGTTTCTGGAAACTAATTAACAGTTTAATAGATGCCAAGATTCCTACACCTGGGAGTGGGGGAGATGTATCCTGTACTCAGGCAAGTTTTGTAGCTTTTTTATTTACTGTTTGTTCTCAGTAGTTGATACTAACTTGTGCACGCAATTTAAAAAAAGATCATTTAACATTAAAGCAGCTCCTTTGCATTCTCAGAAAGCTTTCCCTCTATTTCTACCCCTCCTTTACAGAAACCTTTTAATCTAGATACTAAAAATAGTTTAGATGCATGACTCACAGGAGTTAAATGGTGAGGTGAGGTTGTGTTCACTCCTCTCTGAGGGCTTCATCTTAATTGCGTGTGTGTCTGTGGGTGGGGGTCTTCTAGATAACTGTATTGTGAAAATATTGCCAGGGCCTGCCCTGTCTTTTCTTCAGATGGTGAATGTTCACTTGGCTTATTATATCGTGCATTCAATCACTTCACATTTTTAAAAAACAAATATAGCTATAATCTCAAATGTCTAGAAGCAGCTCTATGTTGTGTTAGTGTCATTTTGCCTTAAGTTGTCAGCCCCTCTAATGGTTTTTGGAAATCTGAGCACAAATTGCTGCTGTTGCATTTGGATAATACTCTTAAAACATGCACCATGGGTCATGTGAGCAGTCACTCGTGGTCCCTTTCATGTTTTAGTGGGTGGCTGTGGCTCCTCAGTGAGAGGGAGCTGGGAAAATCAGCTGCTGGGAGACAAAGGTGGTTCTCAAACTGCAGGGGCAGGGAGCTGGCTCAGCCTCCAGGTGTGAGTTACTGCTGCCTTGGTTCAGAGCTTTACCTGCACTTGTCACCTGGGTGCCTTTCCTTAGAAGTGGTGGGATGTTTAGGTGGAGATTGGAAAGGTGAATAAATGAACCATGTGCCTGTGTTCTTCTCTATACAGTTCAAGCAAACTTCCTTGTGCTGTAACTTAATGTTTTCTTAACTATTTTATGTCTTTTATGAACCATTCTGGTTGAATAATGCAGTCCCCACTCAGTTTTAGATCCAAAAAGCACCAGCACAGAGCTGTGGAATAGTTTCCTTACTGGAGTTTGTCCATGTGGAATGTTACTGGGATGGTCTCCTTTGCCATGTCACCAGCTGAGGTGATGAGATTTGATTCAGAGTCAGTAACATCTGCTCTGTCATGTCCAAATTTAAAGTGTGCTTTGCCTTTATTCACTGTGAAAGTCACAGGAAACACAGAGAAGACTTTCTAAAAATAAGGAAACTGCTAACAAAATTACTAAAAGAATGAGATTAAACTATTAGTATATGAGACTCGCTATTGAAGGGATAATGTTAAACATGTTATTCAAAAGATAAAATCATGTTGTGTCTGTTTTGGCAAATTAAATAACAAAAGGTTAAAATATTTGCTTCTTGTAAGACTTTGGCACCACACTTCATAGTGCTGTACAGTAACAGAGCTTCTCTTGTCCTCTGTTTATCCAGACCCTGCCTGCTCTAATAAAAAAAAGTTCTTTAGTGTTGCTGTTTGTTTGAATAGCATTAATGTTCATATTGGATGTATGGTACGTACACATGAGTAAAGCTTGAATTGTTATTCTTCTGTGCTTAGTCCTTAAGCAGATATTTGCAGAATGGTGTCTCATTGGAAACTGTTAATGGTGGTAAAATGTACAAAGTTTCTCATCTCAGCTTTTAGTATTTTAGTGTTCCCAGATGTAAAATTAAAAAAAAGGAAAACAGAAGGTGCATAATCCAGTGGTGTCCTTGGAGTAATAGTTAAAGGCAGAATATTATGCACATAGGAGTCCCATGTATACATGATATTGTAATTGGTTTGAAATATACATTGAAAAAAATGTAAGTGTGTAGCCAGGTTTCTTGTTCCTGCAGCTGAGTCCCTCAGCACAGTGGGCAGCTTCCCAGAGGCTTGAGAAGTGTTTCTAATTAGGCTCACCCTGTCCAATCCAATACCTTTATCATCACTATAAAGAAACTGTTGTAATATCCCCTCTCTGTGGCTTCTGGTTATTTTAGTTGTCATAAGATTAGACTTGGCATTTCACAAATCTTCAGTGGATGTGATGCCCAGAGTTGTGCCAGTGCCCTGGGTGACACCACCCACAGCAATGGCAGCTCTAATCCTGCCCGTGCCTTTATGGAGTGCTCTGACTCTCACCCCAGGGCATATTCAAGGCTTTTCTTTCTTTGTTCAGAAACATTGGCAAAGATCTGTTAGGCTTTCTGATTCCTTAATATGTTTTCAAGTAAGTTCCATTCTGAATGGATGGATAGATATTTATTACTTTTTCATTATCTTTAGTCTATAAATACCTCCCTTTTTTACATCATTGCTATGAAATGTTGTTTGAGGGTTAATTTTAGAGTAGACATTAGCTGAGAAAATAATCTTCCATTTATATTGCTGACTGTATACTGAGCCTTATGTCCTCACATCCATGTTTCCAGAGAGTTTCTGATTCAAGGTGTATGGTGTAGAGAAAATTAGGGTGGGATTCTTTTTCAGTTTGGAACCAGCAATGATTGATGTGGATAATTAGTTCAGGCACAACAAAACTAATTGTAATGTTACCAATTGGAAGCTATTACTGGAAGCAGTACAGTTATAGTTGTGTATAAGTGGTTGTAATCTCCTAACAGATAATTGACTTCAGTTAGAGCATATGAATCTGTAGAGAATCTCATAGTCCTGAGCAATGAAAAATCTTCACTCTGAAACAAATATTTCTATTCAGGATGTAGTGTTTATTTAATTTTTTACTAGCATCTTGGGTGGAAGTACAGTGATTTTACTTTGCCAGCACAAAAGTAATTTTAAAAAGAATTTCTTAGTCTGGAATAGAAAAAAACCCTCTTTTTCAGTAATTATTTTGTGGCTGTTTTATAGGGGGAAAAAGAAAAACTAATGATGATGAAGCACTAATATGTTACTGAGAGCAGAATATACCTCATGCCCATCAATATTGTCCTGAGCATTACAGCTTGATTCATGTGTAAAATCAGAAGCCTGAGCAGAGTAGGCAGATAGATCTGTTGGAGTCTGTTGAAATGAAACACAAAGAGAAGTTTTCTGCAGATACATTTATCACTTAGTAGTGGTCATGTGCATTTATGCCCACGTTGTGGGTTACATTCAGTATCTGCTGATAAGGAGGAGGGAGACAGGGCTGCTCTCAGTCTGCCTGGTTTGTGTGTCATCTGTGAAGGGTTCCTGCAGTCTGTAAGGTTTTATTTTCATGCAAGCCATCCACAAACTGCCTTTCATTTCCCTGTTTCAAAGCAAAGTGCTGAGGGCAATCTCAGACCTGTAGGATTTTTATCCTCTTCGTGCAACATCATTCTTACCTCAAATCACACAATTGAGATGTGTTCAGTACTGCTCTCCCCTTTCACATCCCTCTCCTCTCCCCCTCTTGCTTATTTTTTGGTTTTTTAGCACCCTGTAGGTGCTAAATCACCAGGTGCTAATCCACCAGGACTCAGATTCTATCTTTATGTACAAATGTACAAATCTCAAAATGTGATTTAGAACAAAATTTGAAGCTATTTACATTTGATTAAATTATTTGAAAAATGCAGACAAAAATGTGGACAAAGTAGGATTTCAGGGTACATGGTACAACAATTAATTTTCAATATATATGATAGTTAATAAAATGCATGTAAAACATTTAAGGGGAAGTGGGTTTTTTTGCTGCAGTTGGAGATGGTCAGGTATTTACAGCTATTACCCACTGGCTTTATTAGCAATGTCCATTTATTCACTTAAGAGGAATTTAGTCTCAGACTTGAGCTACCTGTTCGATGTTGCTGTAAACTGCAGATGCAAACATTTAAAGTTGCAAGAAAATGAAAAGCATTTTGTTCACTGTCACAGTGTTGCTTGTTCCATAGAGATGTGACAGTGCCCTCTCTTGGCTTTTGGAAACAATTTTATTTTTAAAAAAAGAAAATTGTGCTGAAATCGCTTGGGAGGGGTACAATAAAGAGTAAAAAGAATCTGTTGTCATTAATCTGTTTTAATAGACTTAAATGTAAGACACAGAAGAATGTAACAGTTTGTGATGGACATGTGAACCCCTTTATTGCTGTACCCTTTTTCAGAATGTAACTTTCAAAATACACTTTCCTACTTAGTATCTTTGTCCATGTCAGAAGTTTCTGTAAATATTCTTGTCAGGAGATTGCAGTGGGGCAGGGTCTCAGTGGAGGATTTGGGGTGAATCAGATGTAGTCTGGCAGATAGGGGCGGTTGTCAGCCCTGCCTGAGAAGTTCCTTTCTGTCAGCCCCGCGCATTGCAAGGCCGTTTGTTTGCAGAGCAGCCTCTCCATGCGATCCAGCACGATTCCCTGGAAGCTGCCCAGGATAAACTAATCAGAGAGCCCCCCCTGGTGTCGGAAAGTGTCCTCGGATATTAAATTTATATCAATCACAGGAAGTCTTGGCAATCAAGCTAGTCACTTTTTCCCTTCACATCTGGACATAAATTATTTTTTTGCTGCAAAGGTCACAGGAATCATGGGTAGGGCAGGGAATGAGGGCCATAGAAAACATGGGAAAGGAAGAATAAAACTGTATTTCCACCTTTTTAGAAATGGTTATTTTTAAGTGACCTGGAATGATGCCAAACTATACAACAGTGAGGGGTTTTTTTTCTCCTTGAAGTTTACATTTGTTCCTGAATTAAATGTGGCTCTAAGATGCTTTGGTTTGGAATGGTTCATTCCATTAGATCTCAGCTTGGCATTTATAAAAGAGCTTTCTCCTAGTTGCTGAGAACAATAACTTTTCTGCAGAGGAGTTTAGAAGTCGAGCATGTTTCTGTACTTAGAGAGGCTTAGCTGGACCTTTTTTCTCTTGGCATTACTTAATTTCCCTTGTTTGCCTTCCGTTTCCCCCTTCCAGCCCTGCTGCTGCTTTAGCCACGTGCCCTGAGCTCTTGCATAGCCAATGCTGCCATTTGTTTTTGTACACTAAGTTTGCATCTCTTCAAGCATTTTCTATTCTTAAATTCTTTGCTCTAGGAAATTAAGGAAATACTTCATTTTATGCTTCCCCCTCCCAAGTCTCCATCAAGTCTCTCAAACAAATGCTGAAGGAGGGGTTATAAAAACAAGCAGAACCTTTCCATTCATATCCCTGCCTTTCCTTGCTTTGGACAAGGGACCCAGTGTGCTGGAAGCTGCAAATCCTGGAGCTTTGGGGTTGTGTTTTTTCCATACATGTGGGAAATAAAGATGGGCTTGGTTTACATTTGTATGTACAGTAAAGAAAATACCAGAAACAGAAGCTTGAGGTGTATTCAGCATAACTGAATTTGTAAAACCTTAATTGCTGTTGTTCCAAACTGCTGCTGTGTTCTTACATGCTTCTTGTAATATAGAAAGGTTTTGGGAGCTTGCTGATTATTTATTCAGTCATGTAGCTTATGCTCTCTTTAGACAGAATAAAATCATTCATCAGGATCTGACAGAAGGAATTCTCATGCTGAGAATCCAAGATTAAGTCCAGAAATTTTATTCTGTTTTAACAATTACCTTCTGTGTCCCCTTTCAGACTTGAGGGGATTTCATTCTTCTTTCTGCTGTTTATATCTCCCAGTTCCAAGATCTTTGCTATCCTTATGCCAAATAAAATTGAGCAGGAGTTGCTTGAATGCTGCATTGTGCAAACTCCTACATGGACAGAGGGATAGCTGTTGGGATGACTATTGAGCATCTTGGTTTGTTTTTTTTTTTCTCCTTTTAGGTCATTCAGGTTCAGAAGAGGTTCTTAAGCAGTGCTTCCTCCACATTGTATTATAAATAATTAGATCTTTCCTACAGTTTCATTAATTTGTCATTGTGGGTTGGTTTGTGTTGAAACCACAGGGGTTTTTGTTAGCTTCTGAATCAGTTATGATGTACTTTTAAGTAAACTTTCAAACTTGTGACATGCTAGGTGTGAATGTGTTGTTTGAGTAAAGTCCGGGTGTGGAGGGAGAGCAGAGACCAGCAGCTCTCCTGTCACTGCTGATCTCATTGCTGGGGTGAGTCCTGGTGCTCCAGAAGCTGAGAGCAGTTTTCAGATGTTCTCACTATGAGTGAGGTTTTAGGGGCACAAAGGAGGATGCTGGGCTCATATGTTACCTGTTTTAAGGATTAATTAAGAAGAAATCACATATTTACTATTTTAATATTACATCACAGAAAAAAATCTTTTCCAAGTAAGGTTTTTCTGTGACCTCTCAAAGAGACAGCCCGAGCTCCTTGCAGTATTTGCATTGCTGTAATTGTAACTGAGTGCTCTGCAGCTTCTTTGGCTGTTTTCCCTTAATTAATTAAATTCAAGCTAGGAAACAGACTTTCTAGTGAATCTCGTCTCCCTTACTTTAGTCTTCCATGTGGTTTTTTTATTTGTTAGTTTTTGACTAACACCTGTTTGGTACTGATGTCCTTGATTTTCTTTTGTAACATCATTCCAAAAAAATTGCCTCTGATTGAGTTATAAAGCCTCTTGCAAATAACTCTGTACCATTACAGACCTGTAAGCAAACCATACCTAGCTGCAGAAGCCATCAGCTTTGACTCTGGTGGTTTGGTTTGCATTTTAATTTGACCCAAAGCCATTTTTACTGGACTGAATCCAGCTGTAATGTAATCCCCAGTTTCTCATCTGTATTCTTGAAGACTAATAGAATAGTAAAACCTTCTTAAAGATAACTTAAATGTGGTGTATAGTGTCCTCAGGGTAACTTGTGCACTAAAGCTGTTTTCTTTCCCACTCTGTAGAGGTATCTCATTAAGTGAGATCTGCACTAGTGTCATTATTAAGTTTTCATGTGTTTCTCAGTTTTGATGCTAATCTTCATGTGTGTGATTTTTTTTTTCCTTTGCAGCACCAATGTGGTTATGAATTATTCAGAAATAGAGTCTAAGGTTCGAGAAGCAACCAATGATGATCCGTGGGGACCTTCAGGGCAACTCATGGGAGAGATTGCCAAGTAAGTGATAATTTGACTCAGTGATGAAGAAAAGAAAGGTACATTTTATATAAGAATGTGAAATTTGATGGTAAATCTACTCTGTGGTATTCAGACTGATAATGCCCAAAAGTTGCTGTAAATAAAGTCTCAAGTTTTTTATTGCATAATCATAGGATGTATTGAAAACTGTCAAACAAAAAATGAAGCCCCTGTATTTTTTAAATTCTTGATTTTTCATTTATGTATCCTCAGAATTCTTTCAATATAGCTGTTTTTTTGGAGTATTTATTTTCAAAGCACTTTCTTGTAACTTCTACAAAAACAGCAAAACATGTTGAATTCTTCCTTGAGCTTTTTCTTTTGTGTTAAAATCAGTTTGAAAGTTGTGTGTTCGATCAGTTGCAGTGATTATTGGGGTATTCATGTTCAGCATTATTTTCATTACAAATTAGTGAAAGTTCTTTTACTACCTCAGATATTTAGAATTACTCTTTTCTTTTGTAGTCCTGGGATGTAAATGACTGATCTAGGAGTTAAAACAGGGACAGCTTTTTCCATTTAATGTCATCCGATGTGGCTGGGCTTAGATCACTCCTGCCATCTACTGCCAGCCCCGAGTGTGAACAGGCTCCTGTGGCCAACCCGGGCAAACGACATTTCTGTGCTGCTTTTGTTCCATTCCTTAGGGCTACGTTTATGTACGAGCAGTTTCCAGAGCTCATGAACATGCTGTGGACTCGGATGCTGAAAGACAACAAAAAGAACTGGAGGAGAGTTTATAAGGTGTGTAAGGATCAGGGCTCGGTGCTCATGCAGTGTCCTGGTGGAGTTCTTGTTTCGATAATCCTACAGCACTTTCTCCTCTAGCAACATAGAATTTCTTCCCTAAATGTTTTATACTTCTGTTGGTGAAGTCAAAGGTGTTTTTCAAATGCTGTATATAAAAAACCCACAGAATTTCTGGTTTTAGAAGCACGTTAACATGTTACTTAATGAACACAACAGAGCAATTCCATTTTGCTGCTATTCAGGTATTAGACTAGTGCTCACAATTTCAGTTTACCCAAAGGAATTGCTATGAGCTCTGTGAGAAGATGTTAAGTTACTGTGCTATCAAAAAAACATTTTTTGACAGAATTCAGGAATACCTGAAATAAAATGCAAACTAATCTTAATTTTCTGTCAATTTGTAATGCTTTAAAAGTTGTAGTTTACCTTTGAGAGGGTCAAATTTTCTTGCAGATCTTACATGACAGTTTTGTGTCCTAATTGTGTTTTGGAAAAGATCAGAGTCATTTGCATTTTTCTTGTCTTTCATACAGAAACTTTTTGCTTGAGATTGTGTTGTGCTGCACTTAAAGTGGTGTTCAGTGTTCACTGAATTATGCAAATATAACCTCCTTTTTTAGAATTGATGTATTAGACTAGGTTATATTTTGTTTTTCTTGATGCCAGGATTGTAGCAAGACAATTAGTTCTGAAGCATGGTTTGTGTTTTTCACAGGTGCTTGATGTTTTGTAGTCATAGTAATTGTTTTCCCTGAAGTACAATAGAAATTAATATTTAATGCTATCACACATAACTACTTAATGTTATAAAGACTTCTTGAAATTGCTTATCAGGTTTAGATTGGGTGAAATAAAATTATAGTTTTAGCTGATAAAGACACTACTTGAGCAAAAGAGCCTTATTTCTTTTTAGATATAAATCCTCAACATAGAGAGCTGAAATGAAAGTATTATTTAGACTTCACTTGTTTTGTCACTTGTCTGAAGTCATCCTGAGATGCAGTTTTGTATATCCATCGGATCCTGCAGAAGGCTTCTTAAATTCCTGTAGGAGTTACCTTTCAGTGAAAGCCATTGGAAAATTGTGAACAAAAGATGCAAAAGAAAATCCTTCATTTCACAGGTTAACTTTTTCTCCTTAATTGCTACTGCTTTATCTTAAAACAAGCAGTGGCTGATAAAGGTAACTACCTGTGATTCAGTAGTAACAAGCTGAAGTTTTAAAAATACAGTTTTGATAATCTAAAGAGCAAAAGATTCATGTAAGGAAAAAAATGTTTCCATGGGACTCATATAATAAGCATGTATTTAAAAAGGGAAGGTTAGTATTTGCTAATTTGGGGAGGGGGTAGGTTTGGGGTTTTTACAAAAAAAGAAAGGTAAGAGTTTTTGTTCATGCAATCATAAGGTGCTTTGTATTTTTATAGTCTTTGCTGCTCCTAGCTTACCTCATAAGGAATGGATCAGAGCGTGTTGTTACAAGTGCCAGAGAACACATTTATGATTTGCGATCCCTGGAAAATTACCACTTTGTAGGTGAGCAATAGAAAAATCTTATAAGCAAATTAAAACAGTAGTTGGAGTTGTCAGTCACCTGAACCAGCTTAGAAGCTTCCCCAGTCTAATTAAAATGTGACTGTTGCCAGTTGTGTGAAGAGTGCAGAATCCAAGACGTGGGGCCCTAGAGTATTAATTAGTGAAGACAAGAACTTGCAGAAAAGACTGGCTAATAACAACAGAACCAACACAACATGAGTGTTGGGGTTTATATTAAAATATGCACTAGAGACTGGTCCCCTGTGGTGTCCGTAAAGGAATAGCTTTAATCATATGGGAAGAAAAGGTTAGAGCTCCAAAACACACACATCTGTTTGAAGCTGAGGTTTTTTCCTCCCACCAAATAATATTTACAGTGCAAAGGCAGCAAGGCCAGTGTGTGTTTTGAATGTGAAAAAGGCTGGAAAGGAGCACATTTAGCTTATAGTACTTCCCAAGTGAAAGCAATTTTTCAGAAAATCAGTTCTGCCATGAGACTGAGTGCTTGCAATGAAACTTGCAAAAAGTGTGCTAAAAAGGGTGATGTTTTGAGGGGTTAAAACTGTTCAAGTGGAGAATACAAGTTCTGTCTCAGTCTTTGTTGATCTCTCCTGTGTTTAAGTACACCATTCAGTGCAGACTCATTTATCTAAATTTTATGTTAATTAGTCCCTTTTAAAGAACTGCAGTGGATCTCATGCAGTAGTCACAAAATCTTTGACCATTATGTTTATGATTCAAATTTTTTTATCAATTTGGTGTTCAGTATTGCTGCCTCTTACTTACTATTTTCCTTTTTCCTCACATCTTCAATCCATCATCTCTGTCCTGCATTACCGGACAGATGAGAATGGCAAGGACCAGGGGATAAACATCCGCCAGAAGGTGAAAGAAATGGTTGAGTTTGCTCAAGACGACGATCGGCTTCGGGAGGAGAGGAAGAAAGCAAAGAAGAACAAAGACAAATACATTGGAGTGTCCTCGGACAGTGTCGGAGGGTTCAGATACAGTGAGTACTGGGCTGCCTTGGCAAGGGTTGCAATCCACTTTTGCTTTCCCAAATAGTACTGTTTGGAGCCTTGAAATGCATCTGTGGATTTTGTGTGAGTTTCCTGGGGTCTGTCAGAGCTGACTTTACAGACACCAAGTACGTTACTCCTTGCTCCCATCCCTGCAATAGTGTGTAGCAGGCGTCTGAGCTTTTGTTGGGGCTTCCATCTGATGTATCCCAGCATGCCATCCATGATCCAGCTGCCAGTCTGTGTTTTCTTTGGCCTGAGTAAATCCTTGGCTGCTTTTAGTAAGGGATGAGTACCAAAGTCCCAATGGCACAAGGCTCTGGTTTGCTAGAATTGGTGATTTCTTTGAGAGAAGGGTTTGCTGTAAGAGCTCAGTAGTAGCTGTGCAGGGCTTAAACTTCACCTGTTTGTGTCTGATGCTTTCTGGTTTTTTTTGCTTTTCTTCTCTGTGAGCCTTCCACTTAGATTTGATCCCTCCTATTTTTGACAGGTTGTTTCTCCATTCTCCCTTTGCCTCATATGCAGAGTAGTTTAAAATTTCCAGGACAGGATATTTCTTGTTTTATTACATTCCTTTAAGCTTTTGCTACTTGCTTGGAATTGTGGTGATTCTCTTTTTAGGAAATACTTATGAGTCACTGTATTTGTACTTTTTGTACATGTCCCTTTGTTCTTGCACTGAGCTTATCTTTTGACTTCTCTGTGCAGAGTCGTGATCTGTCCTTGTAGGCTGGGTAGAATCATTTCTCCATGTGCTCTTTAGGTATCATTCAGGTTTTTTAATTTAAAGGACTAGTTTCTGTCTTGTATTTAATTTTTGTGGTAAAGGGTTTTGAATTATTCCTTCATTTGTTGAGTAAAGGTTTTTAAAAGTCTTTCTAGCAGCACAAAGCAAACCCTTTCCCAGGTGAAATTTCTAATCAAAAAGGTTCAAGTTATTTAAACACAAAATTCTTGTGTTAAGATTTTTTGTTAGTTTATTTTGTCCTGAAAATACTGAGCTTCTAGTTGGTGTCTATTTTAATTTAAAAATTTGTATTGCACAGGAAAACCCCTCTAAAGGAATCTGCATTAAAATGCTTGAGAGCCTGACATAAACTGAAATAAAGCCATTTTATTCTCCTGCAAAATTTAACAGCAGTACATTTGTGAGTAGGGTCTCCTTTTCCAGTGATCAAGATCTCACTGAGTATCTCATGGATTTGTAGCAGGTTTTCTGCTGGAAAAGTTTTATGGATCTAAACAAATGTCTTTAGAGACTTGCACCTATGTCTTTACTAAGAAAATACACCCTATATGATATGAAGTTATCAGATTCTGCACCTTGTGGTGCTGGAATCATAATTTTCTTTTTATTAAAATGACTTAATTGAATACACCTTGAACATCACAAGAGCTGCAATATCATTTGTATGTAACTTGAAGTAGGGATTATTTCACTGTCCTTCCTTTCTGCTGCTCAATTTTACTCAGCCTAAGTTAGAAAAAAATCACTACTGTTGCGCATTTTTAAAAGATGCACAAAAAATGGCTTGTTTCATGTGTATGGTAGCCCAGAATATAAATGTTTGCTTATAAATGTTGTCTAGAAACTGAGCTGGTTTGGTTTGCTTTATACACCTATATTTTGTGCAGAAGATCCGACACAAGATCACAACACAAGTTGAAGTGTGCAGTGCTTCTGATAGTCAAATCTTTGTTAAAATGTTGGTTTTTTTCATTTGAAGTAAACTCAAATTGGCTGTTTGTACAAACAAGACTTCAGTGTTTTAGACTTCCTTGATTGGATTGTACAACAAATGTGCTAATTTCAAGTAAAACTGGCAGCTGTTTGTAATCTAAAATACCAGTATGGAGGTCTGGAATACTAAATTAGAAGAAAAAGTTTTTAATTTCCTGATAATAGTGCTCAGGAAAGATGTTCAGGGTATTCAGTGGCCCCTGAAAAGGTGAGTTGCTTTACTGCCTTTTCTTTTGTCATCTCTCTCAAAAAATTTTAAAACTTTTTTTAATTGCTGAGTGTGGAAAATGAAAAATTAGCACATTCTTTCAGTATTTTGGTACTGTGTTTCTGTGTATTAATGTCAGTGTATAAAGCCCCCAGTGATCAAACAGCTCAGCCAGGAGTGGAATATCCTGCACTAAGGGGCTGTTCCAGAAGTGCCATGAGCCCTTCCTGCTCAGCTGCTTCTCGTGCCTCTGCTGCTTCTCCAGCAGAGCCCAACAGCCTCCTGTTATGCTGGGCATTGAGCTTGTGTCATTGTCATAAACAAAAGTATTTGAGCCTTCATTCCTGCCACTTCATGATGGGCATTCATGCTGTGCCTTGCTGTAATAGAGTTGATTCAGCTGGGGGAGCTTTTTTTGCTCTGTGAGCTTGTGCAACTCAGGTGTGTAGGGCAGGGGGGCTTGAGAGAGATTCCAGAAAAGCCACAGGATTTTTTGGGGTACCTTTAATAGTTCTTATCTTTGTCTTACCAGGTGAAAGATATGATCCTGAGCCCAAGTCCAAATGGGATGAAGAATGGGATAAGAAGTCAACTTTTCCTTTCAGTGACAAGTTAGGGGAGCTCAGTGACAAGATTGGCAGCACCATTGATGACACCATCAGCAAGTTCCGAAGGAAAGATAGAGAGGACTCTCCAGAAAGGTGCAGGTACTGGAGCTGTTTGACCCTAAATTTGTCTGTGAGATTGCTCTTAGGAAGCAGCTTGACATTGCTGGATATAAGCTACAATCCTCTGCCATTCTTTTTGTCTGTAGGGGGAAGCATATTTGGGTTCAGTACCTGCTTCCTGGGCTTCTGCAGCTCCCCTGGCCTTGGGGAACAGTGTGGCTCTGGCAGTAGTTAACTGCTCTTGGCTGCCTTCCATTACTGCCCCAGCTGCTGGCAAAGCAGGGAATTTGGCTGTAATATCCAAAGCTTTTCCTTGTCTCAGCAATTCAGTGCTCATGTGCCAGTGTGTACTGAAGGCTGCCACTTAATGCTGCACGCTCTCTGAATGCTGGAGTGCCAAGGAAGAAAATTGAAATTGCTTTGACACAGTGCTGCTTTCCTGAGCTGATCTCAGGAAGAACAGCCTGCAGGTGATTTCTTCAAAAAAAAAAAAGTCAATTTCAGTTGAGGCTTTTCAGGAAAATACTTGTATTTTACATCTGGTCATTAAATTTCTTCAGTAAGGGAGAAAGTCTACCCTACTTTGGCTACAGAAAGAACATCTGTCACACTTCAACAGGTGCATTGAATTTAATTATCTGGAGATCAAGTTTGTACTTAACAGAATCTGAAATTGCTGTAGAGAAAGTGCTCAAGTATATTGAAATAATTCCCTTTTGGGAAACAACTGAAAAATCAAATTTTCACTGAGATTTGATTAATATTTTTTACAAGAATATGTTTAGGTAGTCACACATGTATATGAACATAAAAATCCACATGCCCACATCTGTGTGATGCCAAACTAAAGCAATTTTGCTCAGAAACAAAAAATATAATAATAATGGCAGCATTTCTGGGGAAAGCCCTTGTGGTCCTCTTGCTGGGGCATTAATAAATCATAAAACTGGCATTCTTTGCACACATCAGGGTTCCCTCTTAGAACCTGATACCAATGGACTACAAAGAGAAGGGATCAGAAGAAAAGTAAACAATTTCACATGTAACAATGGTACATTTCTGTGTGCATTTCTGTACTTATCTTTCAAAAGCAACTTGTCCCATGATGTCTGCAGACCTCCCCAGCCATGTTTCACATAGGGAATGTACAGTAAACATTTTTTTTTAGTCTTACTTCCTTTGTTTTGTTTCTGAATAAAAACTGTCTCTTACTTGTGCTGGATAAAGTCTTGTATTTTTCAGTGGTTTAGACAGTCCTTCCTGAAGTCTAATCTTTAGCAAAAGCAGTGTATTTTGGTGACTTCTCCACTGTACATCTCTGCCCCAAGTAACACTGCTCTTTTTCTCTGGCTGATATTACATTCTAAATTTTTGCTTTGCTCTTGTAATCCTTATCTCTTTTGTTTGATTTTTCTCCTATTTTTTTTTATGTATGTCAGGTTCTGTTTGTCTCAAAATTTATAAAAGTGATAAACTTGGGACTCAGAATAAAAGGAGGAATTTTTGGGACATACATGAGCAATGGCAGTCTGGTGTTTGCAGGTTATTCTGCTGTAAGAAGGAATTCAGGCTGCAGCATTGCAGCTCCTCTAACATTGCTTTAAATCCCAGCCTGGAATTTCTTTTTCTCTTCTCTTGGCATGGGGATCAAACACCATGGAAGGGATTTTATCCAAGGGTTTGAGTGAAGAGGTTTGTTTCTACAGAAGCCATCAGAAGAAGATTGAACAGATGGTTATAGAATGTCTGTATTTATCCTTAAGAATACTGTAAATACATGCCTTACTGCATGCTCTATTAGCAAAATACTATATTTAAATATTAAAACTGAAGGTGGCATAAAATTTTAATTATCATATAACTTAGGCTCAAAATAACATTGTTTTTAAATGCCTCGTGAAATCTCTGCATTTGTGTTTTCACACTTCAGCAATTTTTTTGTAGAAAAAAGTGCCAAAAATGTACTGACTAATTGTAGCCTGCTGCCATATAATAACAATTAAGTTGCCATTTCACTTGGAAAAGTGACTAAATGGTGACACTCACTCAGCTGGCAAACGTGCTGCTATGTTCTATTGTTTCAGTCTTAATAACTTTATAAACCATTATTGCTTGAGTACTTTAAAGCCAATAAAAGCCTTGAAGCACAAAGAATAAACGTGTCTTACACATCTTACCTGTGGCCAATAAAACTTGGAAGCCATGGTCTTTACACACCAGAAGAACTTGGCCAAACTTGTGGGTTTCTGACTTTACTTGCAAAGCCAGTGGTTTGCATAGATGGAAAAAAATGCTTGAAGGAAATAAGAACTTTACCAGAGAGCTAAATGATACAAAATAATGAGTGTACAGTAGATTTCAGTGCAACTGCTTTACACAGTAAGATTTGGAGAAGCCAAGTCTGCTGCCATTTTTTTTTTTTAATTTAGGTGAAAAATTCTAGCAGTGTTATAGAGGAAATAAATTCTTTTTTCCAGTAATATATCCCTGTGCAAGTAGTGAAAACCTCAAGCAATACCCTATGGGGTGGGAAAGCCTCTGGTTTTCTTTCTTAGTGCTTGTTAGTTCTTAGGTGAATAAACCAGCTGCTGTCCTGGGTCCAGCACTGCACACTGAAAATCTTGTTTCTGAATTACCTGCAGACACACAGAGGTGCTTCTGAAACACTGCATTTTTTTCCCTAAGAATTCTTAAAACTCTGTTAATCCTTGTTTCACCAGTACTCAGAAAGGTTGATGTAGGTAACAGAATAGAAAAGAAGCAAAGCTTCCAGTACTCCTCTGAAAGGAGGCAACAGCCATGTTTAAAGGCAACTTTAAAGAATGACTAAAAGTCTGCTTTTAGTCATTTTTATGATACTAAAAGTATCTAGAGAATGACTTTTATATTGGAGTGTAATTTAGATAAACTTAAAGTCTCAGTAAACTGTTTTTGTTTTCTTAGAGGTTGTTAAAAAAACCCTCACTACAAAAACTTAAGGCAAAGGAAAAGAGTATGTGTCCATACTTTGATTTCTCAAAGTTGTAATTCTATACTTTCTTTGCAGAAGTTTTTTAATTATTTGGTACATTGCTGTAATTTTAAGTTCTCTATGCAATTCTCAGATGAAGCACTGCAATTTTACTGAGCACAGTAAACACATTTAGAGCAAACATTAATCTGTAATTTTATTTTTTTTGTTAATGTGACCATTAAAGAAAAATAAAAAGTGGATCTCCTGAGAGAGTTTGGAAAAAGTACAGGTTGTCATAAAATTGAATCTTGTAATATTTATTCTCCTTTCTGGCATATATGTTTTATTTCTTTCCTCAGAGCCTTTAGTCATTTGTTTTACTGTATATCACCAAAGACTGACTTTTTTCATTCTTGCATTAGTGAGATTGATCTGTAGCAGTTCTCTATCAATCAGACTTTGCTTGTCACTTGTTTCCTTAGCCCACAGAACATTGTTGGACTCTCTAGTGTGGACAAGGAATGCATTGCAGGTATTAAATACAGTACATGAAGAGACTGAGCCTTGGATGTGTTATCTGGTCTTGGATGCTTCCAGCAGCATCCTCCACCCTCCTCCAGGGCTCTTGGGATGGGTGCCCTGTGTACACCATGAGAATGTGCAGATCCCTCTGCTCTGGGGGCTCCTGTTAAAATCCTGATGTCACAAATGGAGGTGTGGCTGGGGTCCCCTCTGGGATCCCCTCTGTGCACACAGGTGGGGCAGCAGGGCTGGGCTCACACTGGAGGGTTGTAGTGCTTTGGAAAAATCAGGTTAAATGATGTTTGAGCTCCCTTATCTGTGAAAGGCTGGCTCAAGCCAAGTCAGGAGCTGCTGGTTGGTCAGCAGCTGTGATATTTGTCTTTTTTAACAGTAAAAGAATTGCAAAAGGGAGTGAGCATTTGTGTTGAGTGATGTTACTGCACTGAGCCATCCCCAGTGGTGAGCAGGTAACATGCACAGAGGAAATGGAACATGCAGCATGTTCCCAAAAAGCCACCATTGTTAGCAGAGAACAAAGGCTCCCCCCCAGAGTATATTGCAGTTACTGTCACATTCCCTCTGACAAAGGGACAGCCTTTCTTAAATTTTTCAGTTTTAGTATTCTAATGCATTATTAAAATATAAAACCCTTCCACTTTCAACTCTGTTGCTAAGGGAATTACAATTTCAAAATACATTCCAATGTATTTAAGCTTTCTCTACAGCAATTCTCACTGTTATGTACAAATCCTGATGGTAACAGGCAACATGACTGGTGGTTGGGGGCCAATTGCTTTCTTTGTGAAAGACTTAAAATACAAAAGTAGAAAATATAACAAATTAATCAAATAGTGTGCAACAACATCTAAAAAGTTTTTTGCCTAAAAGGGTGATATTTTTATTCTTCTACATTTTGAGAACAACTGTACGTGCTCTGATAATGGTAACGGTGCATTGCATAATTCTGTAAGCAATCTCTTCCCACAAACATCTTAAAGAATATGAAAGCCTGTTTCCCTGGAAGAGGAAATGAGCTGAAATACAAATGGAGTTGTGCAAACCCAAAAGACAGTACAGAATATGGTTCATTGCTTTCTGTCTCTTGGTGTAAGTACTGAGCACACCTGCCAAGTTAACTTTCTGTTGCTGAAGTGTTACATAATGTGTGGGGGAGTTCCTGTCAGAAGGTGATTCAATGTACTGGGTTTAAACACTGATTTCCTATTATCCTCTGTCGTGGACTTGCAGTTCATGCTTAACAAAATAACCTGCTTTTCCTGCTTCTGTACAATAGGTGCAATGCTATGAGTTATGTAAGGGTGGAACAGTTCCTCTCTGAAATGTAGGAAAAACCAGCATTTTTATCATGAACTGTTGTACAAGAAACTGCAGTAACCAAAACTCTTGTAGCTTAAGCCAAACATCCTCTCAAGGAGCTGAGAAGTCCATCACAAATGCTTTGCTATCACTTTTGTTTTTTTAGTGACAGTGATGAGGAAAAATCTAGAAGAGGCAAATCTCCCAAAGCTGAATTTAAAGATGAAGAGGAGACTGTGACAACAAAACACATTCATATTGCACAAGCTACAGAAATTACCACCATCAGACAGAAACGCTCAGCAAATCCTTCAAAAACCATTGACTTGGGAGCAGCAGCTCATTACACAGGAGACAAAGCAAGTCCAGAGCAGAACTCTGCTGCTCATCCTGCACAGCCTACGACAAAGGTGAGACAGCAGGACAGCACATCATTTGGGAAGCTGTTTTCTTCTATCCTCTAAGACAATTTCTGATTTAGGGTAGGTTTTGTGATGCAGCCTTCAAGGGAGCTGTTTTATCAAATATGTTTTGTTTATCACAGTCTGTGGAACAGTATAATTGTAATAATCGTGCTTTAAGGTGTAGAATTTTTTAAATCCAGTCATTAGCATGTTTTGCTCTCTTCAGGACAGCAAAGAGAATTTTGGCATGAAGCGTTAAAGATTCTATGAAGCTGCACACTTACTGAAAACGTACCAAATTCTTCAGTTATAAAAAACTATGAGCTTTAGTTTTTCAGTATTCGTTTTCACATTAAGCCACATAGTTGTTGGCTTTAAAGCCAAATCTTCAAAGCAAAAGCAAACAAAATCCTTCAAAACCACAGAAAACTTCTTAATGTCATTTGATTGATTAACAACATCATGAGTTGAGATCTGGTGTCCTTTCTTCTCCAGGCTGCTGTCCCCTCTGGCAGCAAGTCCTCTAACGACCTGGTGGACCTGTTGTTTGATGGAGCCAGCCAGCCAGCTTCCACAGGTAGGTTTGGGGTCTGTTCCAGTTCTGAGGAAAAGTTTGTTTGTTGCTGGAATAAAATTGAAGTAGATAAATTGAGAAATGAATACTTGAAAAAATGTAAAACTGCCTAGCTTTGTAGCAAGGCACTGTGTGTGCTATTGCATGGGACTAATAAATGTTAAGAACACAAAGATTAGCTGCTAGATCAGTCTGTCAGAAACTGTGTATGTAATGCAGTTATTTATAATTAACTCTAAAAGCAAGTGCAATCCATTCATATTCAAGCATTTCTCATAGTGCAGTACAAAGGCTGGGCAGGTGGAGATGGATAATCTTCATGGAAGCTTTCATCTGAGGTATATGGCAAACTTGTTTCTTTGTCTTATTTTCTCTTGGCACTTGGTTGATCCAAACCCTAGAACCAAAAAGAAATTACTATCTAAAAATGAAATTACTCATTTGAAACTCATCCTTCACTCTAAATGTGCAGCAAATCTGTTAGTCTTCACATGGACTTACCCTTATACTCCCAAAATGCAGATTCTTTTTAGGAGTGTGTTAAATTTCAGTGCATTCCTATGGGATTGGTAAAAGTACAAAGGATTTTTTACACCAGAGTTACCACAGTTCCATGAAAATTAAGATCCTGGATCAGAACCACTAACCCAAGTCAATACTGAATTTTTTTCTACCTAATTCTTAGGGCAGAAAGGTTTGGAACCCTTTTTGTTTTATATACAGTGTGTATGTTTTTATTTTAATAAAAATAAGATCTCATTGAGAATAGATGCTTCCACTTCAAAATGAACCTGCCCATATTTCAAACAGAACTATGGCAGCTTCTGTATTACAGTGTATTTAAATCTTTCAACAATTTGACTCATTGTTGTAGTCAGCCTTTTTTCTCTTTTTTTCATCTTTTTTTCTCCTTTTTCCAAAGCAGCATTTAGAAATGGTGCTGAGAAGAGGCACATTACCAGCTGTCCTGCTAAATAACCTCTGCTGACCTGAGCAGGCAGATGGAAAGGGTTCATTTGTAGTGACAGATCTCGTATGGGAATCTTTGAGGCTTGCTCATGTTGAGAGGATTAGCACTGTCCTTCACATGCAGGTCACTTGTTCTGACCACTGCTCCTTGCAGCACAGGCTGTGGGAGCATTCCCAGTGTCAGGCAAGGCAGAGGGAAAGGGTCAAATGCAGCCTCTGATGTGTCCTGTGAAGGAACTGGCAGGGAAGTGATGTCAATTCAGGGAACTTAGGGTTTGCTTATCTGTGTATTTTCAGGTGCAGAGATGTGAAAGGGTTGATTGGGCTCAGTGTTACTCTTTACTGGAGCAACACAGTTTGTATGTGAGGGGGTGCTTGTTTGCCATAAAAGAGATGTAAAATCCCTGGTTAGACCTGCTGGGAGGATTTTTTGGTGTTACTGAGCTGAGGTTCTTTAACCTTTCTTTAGAGAATTGCTGCATCCAGCTTAATCTCTGTCACCTCTCTCTGAAACTCAGTTTCACTTGAAAGCAGGCAAGAGATGGGGAGGAAAAGTTAAACTTGACCAAAGATGTTAAGGGGTTATTTTGGGTTTGAACTTAGTTCTGTTTTTAAAATTAAATTAATCCCTAGGCACTGTCAGGCAGCCCGAGGATAATGGGTGTAGCAGGGAGCATTGATTTTTATTTTTTCCTTCAAGCAAGTGGTCAGGAGTGTGTCATCTGTGTTTCTCATTCAGCATATAAACTCTCAAACCATTAACCTGTTCTGAACTCTGCAGGCACATATGTGGGGAAAAAATCACTTGAAAATGTTCATTGCAGGAGACAGGATAAATAGGATCAGATCAGGATTTTAGTTTGATATTTCACTGTTCTTTTTTCATTCTCGGGTGTCAGAATAAAATGTGTACAAACACACAGGAGATGTTTATTAGATCACTTAAGAATTTGTGGTGAAGAAATTCCTTAACTTTTTGTTGAGTTGTTTCCCTCTTGAAAAGGTGTTGAAAGAGTTTCTGTAGTGCTGTGTCTGAAAATTCAGAGACCATCCTTGCATTCTCTACTCATGTTTTATATCCTGCACTACGTGCTCAGCAAGAAGACATTTCCCCTTGGAAGAGCAGTCGCCTTCCTGGCAATGTCTACAGTAAAATAACATTAAAAAGAAATACAAGTACACATGTATTAGGAAGTGAATGGTTCCTTTTATTACTGCTGGCCATTTATTAAAAAGGAGATGGTTCTGGTTTAATTAACCCAGTTGAGAGTAGCAGATGGGGCAGAATGTCTTGCAGCGATAAGACAATTCTGAAATGGCACCAGATGTTGGAAGCTGTCCCTGGTGGTGTTTGAGTGCAGCACAGATGTTCCAGTCCCACCTGGCTGCCTCCTAAGCACTGCAGGCTAAGCAGCTGTGATGTAACCTATATAATGTACGCAGAACACTAAAAGCAAAATAATTGAACTGCTGCAGCTTCTTCTGAGGGTGGGATTGTTTGGAGGTGAAATCTTTAAGGACAAACAAATAAGGTCAACTTCTTGGCTTCCTCTGGTCAGTGGAATACCTGCTTGAAAACAGTACCAACCATAACAAGTGATTTTTATAACACTTCGGAGTTTATTTTAAAAATCAGCTTTACAATATGGTTCTGAAATCTTCTGCTTTTATACTTTGGCCATATCTTTTTAGTGAAAATTTCTCTACTATGCAGTATTCAGAAGTCAGTCATTTATATGCTGTATACAAATGTCTAGTTGGAAAACTTAATGTTCTTGCTGCAGAAAGGAAGCAAACTTATAAAAAAATGAACACACGTGGAAGCTCTGTCCCTGAAATCCTAATTCAAGATCATTGCAGAATCATTCATGCTTTAAGTAACACAAAAACTAAATATAAGGTGACATGTAATTTTTCATAAGGAAGCATAATAAATTAACTTTTATAGAATAGAAATAGTTGGCCTTTTTATATTATGCTTCCAGATTTTTAATTTTACAAAGTGCCAAGCTGGTAGCATCATTCCCCAGTTAAAAACTTGTTAATCTTTTTAATATATCTGAATTTATTTTTAGAGGTGACAAAAACTTGCATGTTTTAGTTCTTCCCATGGAAAACAAAACTGCAAGATCTGCAAGGCAGTTGGAAATAATCCAGTTTATTGTTGCTCAGGCTTGTATAAACATAGTGTGGGGATGAACAGGAAAACAGAGCTGACTTAGGGAGCAGATTCAATAAATGCATCATGTCAAGTGCAGAACAGCTTTTCTTCATAAATCCCACATGCAGTTGTTGCAATGGATCTTTGCACAGTCCTGTAACAGCTTTTGGCTTCTCTCTGTTCCTAGGTGGATCAAGTGACCCATTTGGAGGATTTGCTGATTTTAGTTCACCTGCTGCTTCAGCGAGTTTCCCATCATCACAAGGTAGGATTGATGTAGGGATTGCAGTGCTGCTGGAGGGTGGAAGGAGGGCAAGAGATGCCATGTGGCATTATTGAAAGTCCCTTCCCTTTCCAGGGTAAAGTGTGTGTGTAACTGGACCACAAGTGCTCTGGGAGGAAGATGCAGCCTGGCTCAGTGCATGTGCAGACATTTTACCTGCAGACAGACAAGCTTATCAGGAGACATGGCCACCATCTGAAAAGGTTTCCCTTAAAATTAGACTGGAAATCAATAAAATATTCTTGGAAACCTCCTAAAGCGATCCATTTTCCTTTGGTGGAATCTTTGTGGGACCTACAGGGATGCAGAAAACCCTGGAGTGAGGAGAGCTGGCTGGCTGTCCTTTGTGAAGTTAATTTGAGCAGTAGTGTTGTTTGTGATGAGGGGTTCTCAGCCAGGGTGCAGGACCAAATACAAAATGAGAAAAGAACAGTAAAGACGCTGAGCAGCAAATCTACCTGGAGGCAGCTTTTAGTCAGCATGTTTCCATCTCCTCCTTTATTTTGCTGTGTTGGGAAGGCTCTGCTGGGCCTGGGTTAGTTAATAGACCTTCAGTGTACTTGGTTGGAAAGAGCTGCTCTGTTTTTTTACGAGCTTTCACAGTCAGACCCAAGTTGTTTTGCAAACACAAAGCTGCCCACTATGCAAATAACTCCTGTGTTAATACAGTCTAAATTGATATAATCCTTTATCTGCATTAACATGATTAATCTATTCCAATCACCATTATGCAAGGGACAAGGAGTCCTGTGAAATTATTAATCATTCCTGAACAGTGTAAGCCCCTCTAGAAATCTTTTCCTTCTTGATTAATCATCTTTGAAGTCCTACTGAAGGGGCAAAACCTCCTCCCTTTTACCCCCTCTTCCATTATTGGTGCTCAATGCACAGGTCTGAACACAGAAGGAGCACACTCAGCATTTACTTATCTATCAGGAATATTTAAAGTAGGTTTTAATTTTTAATATGTAATACTAATTGAAACATTCTAATATAGTGCCTCTTTGTGAGGAAGATCAAAGCAAATGTTCTAGTAAGGCCCTGAGCTAATGAATATTAGCCCACTTCATGCACTGAAGTTGTTGGCAATACTTGGATTTTGTGAACAAATTTACTCTTCTACGTTTCTTTAAATTGTAATGTGTTGGTAAAGAAACATGACTAAAGGTTGAAGGTGTATGTTGATAAGTATTTACACAAAGTGTTAAAGTCTGCTGCAGTCACCCGTGAGTGGGTGGAATACATTATGGAAGCAGCCATTGCATAGGGCAAGAAATAGAAATTGGCACTGGATTCATCTGCCCCAGCTCTATGTGTTTGAGTCTTTGTTCAGTCAGCTAAAGAAATCCAAGAGATTATTTAAATGTTCACCAGCACTTAAAGCTCATTTCCTATGGCAGTGCTGCCATTTGTGATGTAGCTGAAGTACCAAAAGTGAATCAGTGGGAGAATCAAAAAGCAGAGCTGGCCAGTGGCCCAAGCTCAGAGTGTGATTCACTGTGTAGCCTGTGAGCTGTTTAAATGGTGTTGCTTTATATTCAGCATCTTCTGCAAGTGCTGTTTTAAGCTTTTCTTCCCCCATCAGTGCTGTGAATCAACAGTTTCTCTGTTAATGGGGAAACATGTGTTTTGAGGGAGGGAACATCTCCTCCTGTGTGACTCCAAGGTTTGACATGCTCTCAGTTCACTGGTTTGTGTCACAACATCTGTGATGCTGAGGTGCCCTTGCAGGTGTCTACAAACAGCTCGTGCTGTTGCCTCTGCCTTCACAGAGAAGTACAGAGAGCTCAGAGTTCTGTGTTCTGATTTAAACACTTGTCTCCAAAAACCCCAACTATTGAAATGGAACAGTGTTTAAGTGATGAACTACAAGAGTTCAGCAAAGCTGCTGCTGAGAGAATTGATTGATCCAATATTGAATTTCTGCTTCAAATCAAGGCATTTAGTTCAGGAATCAAATTTTAAAAACCTAATGTGTTTTATATGTGTGTTATACTCCGTGGATGGGAAAAGCTTATTCCTTATCACTTCAAATAAGCTTTTCCTGGCAACCTGCTCTAAAAGTTCTGGGTTTTATTCCCTTCAGTGTGGTTTTATACAAAAAGCTACAGTTGTATACAACCAAATTTGGATGTAGTTGTCTTTATTATGGTGGAATTTGCTTTATCCAGTAGCTTGTTCCTGACAACTGCTCTCTCTGCAAATACCAGAATGCCAAGATAAAAGGTTGATCAATATTACCCAAGTTCTCAGTGTTGTTCTAACTGTAGTCTCCAGTCTACCCCAGGTTATCTTCCAGTTGTACTTCAACTGAAACAAACCTGTCCCTGCTTGCCTGGCATCCACAGGTGACATCTTATCCAACATCTTCTACTTTCTGTGTACGGGTGTTTCATGTTTCCTTTCGTACCTTGTTAAAATTGTTGGAATATTCATGAGAGGGAGTGATGTCCAGATGGAGGTTCTACCTGCAGATGTTAATGTGGACGGACACAGATCAGCTCTCATTTGTTTCAGTTCATGGAATATGGCATTTGCTCAGTGCCTTTCTCTAAGTCTTGTCTTTCTTCTCTGTCTTCCTTACTCCCATACTGTTGCCTTTTCTTCAGGTACAGCAACAAGTGGAAATGGAGACTTTGGTGACTGGAGTGCCTTCAACCAAGCTTCTCCTTGTGCCAGTGCTTCATCTGGAGAGCTCTTCAGCAGCACAGCGCAGCAGCCAGCTCTAGAGCTCTTCAGTGGCTCACAGCCAGCTCCAGGCCAGCCTTCAGCTGCTTCCAATTCTATGGATCTGTTTGATTTGATGGGACCCTCTCAGACAACCATGACCTCCTCACAAAGCATGAATTTCTCCATGATGAGTTCCAATTCCATGGGCGTCAGTTTACCCATGTCCAGGTCACAGGTATGCTGCTATTGCTAGTTTGCTAATGACTTTCTCTTCCTTATTCACAGCTTTTAAAATGAATGCATTCCTCTTGTGGAATGCTTAGACCTGGTCGCTCAGATGGGATCAGCATTTTGTCAGAAGTGTTTCAATTGCACCCTAAAAGAAGTCTCTTCTTGAAGATGGGCTTCATTGCTCTAGAAGTGTAGCTGCTTTTTTGGAGCAGTTGAGTTTGATAGTGTAAGGCCATCTCCACAGAATGTTACAGGTTTCCAGCCTCACGTAGGTGGAGGTGAGGACTGGTCTGTTCTCCAAAGTACGGAAGTGCCTGCTGCAGTGGAGAGTAGTTTTGAAACAGTAATGGATCAACTTGGTATTAGGAGGAAATAATCAGCATGTTCGAGTTCAAAACTTGGCAGCTGCTGGTCACTGTCACTCCACAGTGATGTGGGACTTGACCTCTGCTTACAAATACTCTTCTAATCTAACTGTGGAACAGCACCTGGCAGCCCTGCTTTGAAGGAGATAAAGTTCATGGCTTCGTGGTTTTATTGTCTTCTGTGGAAAACTTGTTGTTCAGTCCTATTTCCTACCAATAAATTGTTTCAAGTGAATCCCAACAAACTTTTCTTTTTTAGCCTCTGCAAAGCATGAACCCGATGATGCCGAAGCCTAACTCACTTTATAATGCAAGGACAGAGATGGTCCAGAAAAATGCAAGCAAAACTCTACCCTCAACTTGGTCAGATCCCAGTGTAAATATCAGTTTGGACAATTTAGTACCTGGGATGCAGCCTTCCAAACCCCAACAGCCATCACTTAATACCATGATGCAGCAACAGAGTAAGTGATCATTGCACTGTTATGCACACTGAGCCCTGTCTGTGTTCCATAGGCTGTCCCTCAGATCCAAGTCTTCTGTCCATTACTGTTTTCCTTCCTTTAGTCACACTTGTTTCATAAACCACAGTGACATTGTGACACAAAGTGGTTTTTAAATGGAGATTGGTGTTTCAGGAGGCTGTCTGTGCAGGTTCTGCTGTAAAGCTTGCACCATGGCTGTATGTTGACTTTGGGCTTCCTAATCTTTAGAACTTCTCTAGAATATTTATTGGTATACAATTACATTCATACCTTCTGTAGAAGCTTTCTGAGTCTTCATGCAGAAAATAGGAAAACAAGTGCAACATAATCATAAAATCATTAAGGTTGGAAAAGACCTCAGGGTTTGCTGAGTCCAACCTGTGACCCATCCCCACCTTGTCAGTCAGCCCAGAGCCCTGAGTGCCATGTCCAGTGTCCTTCCTTGGACACTTCCAGGCATGGGGACTCCAGACATCCCTGGGCAGCCCCTTACTGTGCTTGACCACCATTTCAGTAAAGAAATTCCTTCTGGCGTCCAAATCAGGAAGTAGCTGCAGGCCTGGTCATCGTTTCCATGTTCACAGCAGTGACCACACGAGTTCCTTGAATCACAAGAGCTCCTTCAGTATGAGCAGGTTCCACTCAGTGATTTTTGTGCTCTTTCTCTTCACTGCAGATATGCAACAACCGATGAATGTGATAACGCAGAACTTTGCAGCTGTGAACCTCAGCCCCCAGCCCAGCATGATGCCTGTGAGGGCGCAGAGCGGTGCCCTGCTGGGAGGGCCCGTGGGGCTGGCAGTGCCCGGGGTGATGTCGGGTACCATGGGCATGGCCTCCATGGCCCCTGCACCCTTGATGAACCAGGGAATGATGGGCATGAACATGGGAGTGCCGGCCACAGGAATGGGCACAATAGGAATGGGGGTACCCAACATGGCTATGACCTCTCTGACTCCTGGGACTGTACAACCCAAGCAAGATGCCTTTGCAAATTTTGCCAATTTTAGCAAATAAAGATTGTAAAATAAATAAATAAAATGAGATTAAAATAAAATAAATGGGCAGACCGAATGAAGGATTTTTAGCTGCACAAATATAGCTGAGGAAGGGATGGGAAAAACTGATCAATTTTTTTTTTCTTTATCAGTTAAAGTGTCTACATAAAGAACCAAAAGCTATTTTCTAAGTGTTGAAATAACTAGTGTTCAAATTCTGCAGAGGTCAGAGATTCTTCTAAGGAATGTGTTGGATGATTTTGCAAAATAATTTGTATTAAGACCATCAAAAAACCTTTCCTACGTAGAAGAACCAATTTTAACTTTGAGACTTGATGGAAGACTGGATTGGGGACTGGGTAAAAATGTTTGAATCTAATTTTATACTTTTCTTTTTCTTGAAGAGCTTTGACTTTCTTTTCCTCTCTCCCTGATCGCTTTGTCATAATTGGATCATTCCTTTTACTACCACTGAGTCCACAATTGTGAAGTCACTCAAGTACTATGATCAGTTTTTTATAAGAATATATATTTTTGTCCAAAAATGGCTTACATATGTGACTATGGCTAATTCAGAGGGACCTGGAATGTATATATACTTTTGCTAATGTTCCAGCCACACTGCTGTATTACCCAAATTTTTATTGTAAAAATTCTCTCTCAGCAATTTGGTGATCAACAGATTTTTGGGGTCTTAACCTGCTTCTAATGTTACAACTGATATCCCGTGCAAGTCTGGGAGAAGCTTTTTATCCAAGACAGCTGGAAGGTTTCCTTTCAGAAAACTCCAGAAAATGCACTTTCTTGGAGTTCTTTTCCAGTGGCACTTGGCATCCTTTGTAGCACCAATGTCCCTTAGGAGCCACTGGTTCAGGGCATCAGCAGCAGGTGAATCACACTTCAGTGATATAAATCTAGAACCTAACTTAATCCAATGGCATTGGATCCTGACTTTTATGCAACACTTGGTGATTCTTTGTGTAAATATGGCATTAGCAGCTGTGGAATCCAATAGAGGAGTAAAAAAATATATATATTAATAAAGGAGACCTGTAGCAGTCAAAGATTTTACTGATTTACTGAAAGCAAAAGAGTGAATTAAGGTTTTGGGGGGTTTTGTTTTTCCTTCTGTAATTCTGCATTTAAGTTCACATGAATCAAGATTTTAGAATCTGGAACACAAAGACATTGTTATATTCACAAGCTGGGAATATTGTTAAGAATAAGCACTATACTATAGGTATGAAATTTATT
Organism: Geospiza fortis; assembly: GCF_000277835.1. Lineage (NCBI taxonomy): Eukaryota > Metazoa > Chordata > Aves > Passeriformes > Thraupidae > Geospiza > Geospiza fortis. Next base: position 8,124,617 of record NW_005054308.1, on the reverse strand, counting down.
GCCTCCCTTTTCTTATGTTGGATTTCTTTTTTATTATTAAATTGATAAAACTTTGTTTCCATTGTATTCATAATGTTCTGTTATACATAACATTAAAATGTTCATTAAAATCAATGTTGGGCTGCTTTTCCTTTCATTCCATTTGACGTTTATGAGAGCATTTGGGAAAAAAAAATAATTATAATTTGGGCAAAGTAATTTTTATAAATAATTTAAAATTGTTTAATGACTTCTTATCTGAAGCCTTTCCTATCTGGCTCTACTGTTAGGAATTAAAAATGAAGCAGGCAAGATATCCTGACCCGCTCCAGCCTTGCTAATGCTCCATCTACAACATTTCTAATTAGGCAGAAATTCATGTACTTCAGCTAAGTGGTAATGAAAAGTGATTCATTTGCTGAATAAGAGATGAGAGTGAGTGTAATTAGCTGACTGCGGTTTTTAATCTTTCAACAATTCAATGTGTTTAAATTAGTTTCAAAGAATAGGAGCTTTCAAGTGTTGTTACATCAAAGTAATCAAGGCAGCCTTCAACGGCTGAGTAGGAGAGATGGCTCTGGTTCCTGTTCTGAAACCTTTACACTTATTTGGAATAATCATCTTCTAACCCTCTCATTGGAACAGATGGGAAGGCTCAAACTGGTTCAATGTATGCAGAATTGTGGTGGGAAGGACTGGGAGATGGGGCTGGAGAAAGCTAAACCTGGAGTCAGTGTTGTTATCCTGTCGTGCTGGAGGGTGCAGGGCTTCTCAATCCTCCTTGGAAGGTTTTGGCATGAATAGGATGAGTCTGTTCTTCATGTCCTAAGGTGGGCTTGGCCAGTGAAATAGCTCTGAATTGAAGGACCCATGTCCCTGTTCAGGTTGTTCACATCTCTTCAGAGGAACCCTTGGTTTTGCTTCTAATTAACATTGGTGATAACGGAGCAGATTTGTCAGGGGTTGCAGTAACTCCAGTGGAAAACGTGGTCCCTTTGGGTGGGTCTTTGTGGCTGTGCCGGTTCCGCCTCAAATCAAGGGTGCCCTGGCTCAGGGAACAGCTGTAGGGGTGACCTGATCTCTGTTCATCCCATGGGTCGATATCCTCCTTATGAATCAGGGTGTGTGTGGAGCGTGAGGAGCAGCTTTGTCAGTCAGCCAGGTCCTCTGCAGGTGGGTGAGAACAAATCCTTCAAACCAAAACAAACATGAGAAAAGAAACCCTGGAAAGATTCCTTCAGAACATGGGCCAGGTGCATCCCTGTGCATCTTTTCTGCAGTGATGAGAACCTGCAAGTTTTCTCCCCAGCTCAAGCACATGGATCACAGGTAGCAGTGCTTAGCAGAATGTGGTTTACATCTTTATTTAAAGACTGAATATAAAACAGGTATTTGCTTAAAACAATATTGAACTTGTTTAATAAAATGTTAAACCATAAAATGTTTCCATCTCTGATATTTCAGGTATGAACCAAATAATGTCTTTAAGCTAGAAATTACGTTTCTGGATGAAAATACAAAAGAGCTAAAGAGCTGTGTAAATGGGGACAGATCTACCAGTTACCAGCTGCTGCATTATAGAATTCAGAATCATGCTGCTGTGTTAGTACAACTGCTTTCTTCATTTTTGAAGCCAGGTCCAGCTGTACCTGTGATCTCTCCAGAACAGTTTGGCTGGCTGGGTGTTGTATATCTGTATCCAGAAACATAGAATTCAATATATAGAATAAGATGATTCTGTAAATCAACTGTGTGTTTGATCCTGAGAGTTAAACTTTTACCCCCTCTGGATTCTGTAGCTTCTGAACTTTAACAGGGTTCAATTAAAATGAGTGCAATCTTTAGTAAAGTTTGTCTCTACTTCAGAAGGGGAGAAAAGGGCAGCAGAATCCAACTCTGTTTGGTTTTTTATAGAATCATTAAAAAAAAGCATCTTGACGTGTAAAAAGGAGTTATAAATTCCAGCACAGGTGCAAGTTCAATGATAACTAGAGCATCCACCATGTTCTACAAAAGAAATTATATTCAAAACAGCTAAACAAGGGTATTTATAGCAGCATCTGTTTCAGCTCTATCTGTCAGCTAAGAACAGTCTGACACAGCTTAGGGGAGGTGGGGGAGGGATTTATCAATGAAGTGTTTACATAATGCAGGCAGGCATTGTATACTCAAGGTGATACCAGCTATAACAGGATAACAAATATCTAAAGACACTTTTATTCTCAGAGGCCTTTGCTCCAGGAGTCACTCTACAAAATTGCCTCCATGTTCCTCTGTGCTCGCCTGTAAACACACTCATAGCAGATGACATTTTATACTGCCATCGCTGCCTTCTGGTTAAGGCTTTTAATGCTGAGGGCACTTTTGGTTTTAATTTTTTTCCTTCCTCACAAGTTTTATTCCAAGGTGTCACTGACTCAAATTTAGAATTTTTTCAGGTTTTCAATTGTTTCAGAGTTTCAACCTCTTCTTTCTCTCCTGGTGATGGAAGTGCAGCTCCTTCTTGGGACAGAGTGGGGCTGTTGCTGTGTGCAGTTCGCCAGAAACCACAATCCCCAGGAACCTTTTTTGCCCAGATCCCATGGACTTGGAGCTGACTTCAAGGTTTTAAATGTTTCCATGGGCAAAGGGCTTCCTGGAGATGGTGGTGATAGCCCTGCTTCTGGGAGCTGCTTTTAGAGCTTGGAGCAAAGAATTTGCAAAGACATCTCAGTGAGCTGGGTTGTGAGACTCAGAAGGACGGTCAACCTCTACAGCTTGTTCAATGATCTGGTCACAGTTTTATCTAGCTGGGATGCCATGGAATTTTTCTTCTCCATGTAAAATGACCTTTAAAAACTGAGATGTGTCTAATTTTCATTTCTTATGTGCTTCTGCATCCACTATTCACCTAAGGAATGATAAGAGGTAAGAGAAAATCGGCAGAATGGGGAAAATTAAGAAAGGCACCTTTGCAAAACTCAGTGTATCCCTGGATTTTGCAGCTGAGGGTTCTTTATATGGAGTAATCCAGTCTCTATTTCTACATAAATCCTGCATTTGTATAACACAGCAAAGGCTCAGCTCATGTGTGTTTTTTAAAAATGTCTTTACTCCTCACAAATTTCCAGATTTTTTTTTTAATCGTGCCATAAGGTACTGGCTCAGTAATTAACTGGTTCTTTAATCGAGCTACAATTACTTTCTTTCATGAGAAGGGAAAAAAAAAGAATGTATACCAAGACAGAGCTACTTTCGACATCTGGGAACCTCCTAACAGCTGGCTATCTAATGAATATGCATCTGCTTAAGAGGCTGTAGGCCATTAATAAACCAATAGATATAAAACAGAAACAATCTTTGTCAGCTTCAAATGAGATTGGATGCAATGTGCTGTGAAGTGTCACTGTCACATTGAATCCAGCCGGGGAGGTTAACGGCGGCTCCGCGGCGGAGAGGGCGGAAAAGCGGCTCCAGCGCCGGGCAGGGACAGGGCTGGGCCCGCCGAGCTCTGCGGGTGCTGCTGCCGCCTTTTCCCTCCTCATTTCTCCTGGTACCCGTTGGGTTTGAGGCACTGGTGGCCTTTTGTTTGCAGTTGTGTCTGTTTGGGTCTGACACAGGAGGATGTGGGGTTTCCCACACAAGTTACTGGAGCGACACAGGAATTGCTCACGTGAATAAATGACTGGGGAGAAGTTACAGGAATGTGATAAAAATGCACCAATTTGATTGAGACCTGGGACTTTGTAAAGAGGCTCAGAACAGCCCCTGAGCTGTGTTGTACAACAGGATTATTGTAGGGTGAAATAAATCCCCTCAAAACAATGACAGTGACCTCATGTGACTGTACAGGTATCCGTGACCCCTCTAGAGTTGTATCTGTTCTTGTTCCAAGGCGGGGAGCTCATATGTTGTCCCAAGCTGTACCAGCATTTGGTACCTTACAGTTGTTCTTCACCTTTGTTTCCTGTGGCAGCTCCCATAAAATGTGAATTAGATTTATTTTAGGGCTCCCTATCCTTTCTGTACAGCCTGTGTTAGCGCAGTGGGTCCTTCCTTTTCTGGGATGGTCACCCCAGGCAGTGGCCCCTCACAGCAGCTGAGGAATGGTACCTAGGTGGCATTTTCCTAAGAGAAAATCCATTATTTCAGCTCAAGCCTCACTACTGGAACAGGGCACTGTCAGCTGCAGCAGAGCTGGGCTGCAGGCACCCTGGGTTGGGGGCAGGGGCAGCATTAATTTTTGGGTTTGGGGACCTGGAGTAACAGTGTGGTACCTCCCCTGGACTGCTTTAGAGCCAGACGTACACCATGTATGTTTCAGTTCCCAGGAAACTATATACATTGAGATTTGGAGTAGTTTTCTGTGCAGCTCAGTTACAAAGAGCAGTCTTCAGTTTAGCAGAAATTCTAACACAAAGTTTTTTGCTCCCAGATTTACAGGTTTTTGTTACAAGAAAATGGAAGCAAGAGAAGTTAAAATGGGAAGATGAGTGCTCTGTAATTACTGCAGATCTTACTAGCAGCTTCTCAAGAGAGAAAATTTGCACTTTGTATCATCACATCAATATAATTTAAACCAAAATCTTTTAATAAGATTGACTTGATTCCTAGAACAGTGTTTGTCTTACCCTTAGTTTTAAGACAGTAGATTACTCAAAGTCCCTTTCAGAGCTGCAGCTGCCCTGGTGACAAGTTTAACTTCTAAGCCTTGAAGTTCTTCTTCAAAGGCTTGGGTGTAAAGGGGAGGAGTAAACCTCTGCACTACAGCCAGGCTGGAATTTTCTCTCCTTGGTTCACTGCTGCACTGCCACAGCCCCTGGGCAGCAGCGAGGGCTGTGCACGGTGAGGGGAGCAGGGTGGTCAGGGTGCCCTCCCTGGAGCTCTCCCTTTCAGCCCAGCACTCTCAGATTGCCATGGGTTTATCTTTTTTGAGACAGACAAAAGAGCACGAGGCAAAGGAGGGCTGTCCTTTTAAGTGCTTTCACTCTTCAAGGTCATTTATGGAGCTTTTATCAATCAGAAAGCTAAATCCACACAAAAAGCATCTATAATGAAGCAAGTATATCTCAAACCTTATCCCTGCAGCTGAATACGAATTATCCAGGAAGGTGCTTCAGTGGCCATGTTCACCAAGTTCAGCATCTCTGTGAACATTTATAAAGTAAGCAGAGAAGCCACTACCATTGTGATTTGGCATCTATCAATTTCTTGTCTTTTTTCCTGTAATTGATTTATTAATTACAGCATCTTAATGATCTATTTAAAATAAATAAACCATTTACACCATTTCAAAGGTATTTTGTGATGTTCAGCTGATATTAAAATAGCACCAGCCTTATGTGCTTTTTCAGCAAGTGACCTAATTAGTTAATAAAGTAATTGAATATTAAAAAGGATGTTGCAAGTGATTAAAATTTAAGAGCCTTCAGAACATTATTAAAGCTATAAATCATACATCACTGTTTTAATTTGCATAGCTACAGAATTACTAATGGTCCCACATGCATAAGCTACTTGGCAATTAGTCTTTTAACAAACTGTTGGTGATACTATAAGGTTACCAAAATCTTTCCCCATTTTTGATTTGGAAACAAAATCCAGGATTGGAGAGCACTAAGAGTTAAATTCCTAAAAGCCAGGAAATTTGGTTCTTTCTGTTTTCTCCCTACCTGCCTCTGCCCCTTGTCCCTCCACCTTCCTACAGGACTGCACATCCTCCCAAGTCCCCCCGAGGTGTGTAAAGGAGTTGAGGAAGTGTCTGCTCCCACCTTGAGCTTCCTGAACTGGCCTCCAAGTGGTTTTCCAGCCCAGTCTGATGTGCATAAATTCCCCTACCTGGTGCTGGGCCATTTCCCATCTTTCTCTCGTATACACGCAACAGTCACAGAGTCACTTTCCTTCCCAGGAAAGTGGAACTGAGCAAAGGGAGTTGCTGACTGCCAGCAGTCATACCTCAGCTGTGTCCCATGTACATTGCTTTTGGGATGCGGGAGAACCACACTAGATGCTCGTCACCTTCCATTCTCTGTGCTGGGACTTGCAGCTCATGGGAAATCTCAAATATCTGCAAACAAAAAAGAGTCGGAAAAATGATGAGAGCTTCCTGCCCTGCACCGCGGGGCGGCCGTGGCGATGAGGGTCAGCTGCCCACGGCCCCTGGCCGGGGCCTCAGGCTGGCTGCAGGCAGGAGGAGAGACAGGATGACAGTTTTTAACTTAATTAGACACAAACGGCACTGGCCGGATGAGCTGCCCCGCTCTCCCCTCTCCCCAGCATTCAGCATCTCCGCAGCGGCGGCTCCCGGCCCCGGCACTGACGGCCAACAGCGCACGGTCCAGCGCACAGGCAGAGCGCAGCTGGTCTCTGCCTTCAGCACTCGCAGCCTGACAAGGGGCAAAGGGTGCTGGGCAAAGGGAATGACCCGGTGTGCGACGGAGCACAGCCCGGCACGGGCGGCTCCGCACCGGAGCGGCCTACAGTGTCCCCAGCATTCAGCATCTCCGCAGCGCGGTGCCAGCTCCGCAGCCTCTCCCCCCGAGCTCCAGCGGTGCCAGCACGCAGCCTCTCCCCCGGAGCAGTCCCGTGGATCGGATCGTGCTCCTGTCCTTGTCATCTCCCACCCGGGCTCCCCGGAACGGTTTCTCTGCTCCTGTTCCAGAGCCAGACTCACAGCAAATATGGGTCCTGAGCAGCTGCTGATTTCCCCAGGGTCTTCATAGAATCACAGAATCGTGGAATGCTTTGGGTTGGAAGGGACCTTAAATATCATCTAATTCCAACCCTCCTGCCAACCAACCAACTTTCCACCAGACCAGATTCTTCAGAGTCCCATGAAGCCTGGCCTTGAACCCTTCCAGGGATGGGGCGGACACAACTTCTCTGGGCAACCAGAGGCTTCAACACCATCACAGGCAAAAATGTCTCTCTAATATCTAACCTCAACTTACTCTTTCAGCAGGGAGCCATTCCCCCCTTGTCCTGTCACTGCATGCTCTTGTCCTCTCTCTGGGAGCTGAGATTTCTTGCTCCCCACTCCTGCCCTCACACCCGGCCCAGCTGGGTCACTGCAGGTGGCTGCCTGAGTAAGCTGTACCTTCATCTTGTAAGCCTCGAGTCTTTTTTTTTTTTTTTAATAAATGGAGCAAAAAAATGCCTTACAGAACAGCATTCACATGTGAAACAAAGACACTGTTTCACCCAGTCAGCAGAAGCCTTGGTGTAGTTTTGGCTATTAAAGTGCTACACTACCAGAAGAATTTCCTTTTTGGGCAGCAAAAACTTTTCAGGAGTTCCCTTTGAAGTTTTAATTGAGGTCAGGGGCTTCAGCCTTTTGTAATCTCTCCGTGTCAGCCTACAGCAGTTTTGGGAAGCCCTTACACTGGATATTGTGACCACCAGCAGCTCTTTGCTCATTAGTTTACTCTTGCTAATAGATGTGAGGCCAGGGTGGAGGATGCTCTCGGCAGTGATGCACACTGCTGCACTAACACTTGCCGTGACTGCAGTAGGGGGAGACAGAACCACCTTCTTTTAAGGGTCTTTTTAATTAAAACACCAAGCTGAGCAATGGGTGACTTCAGAGCATTTTGACCCAACAAGGAATGACAAGCACGTGGCTGCTTTTTAAATAAACTAATTAATAGCCACTATCTTATCAGTATAAAACTGTCAGCACATGAGGAGGGGGGCAAACCCAGATGCAAAGCATTTGTAAATGAGGCTGCACACACACACACAAATGTTACTGCAGTACCAGCAACACACCAAGGAACACACTTTGAAATATCCAGCTCCAAAGGCAAACAGGAGGGTTCTGGGGCTGATTCCAATTCACACCTCTGGGCTGATTTTAGGGAAAGTTACATCAACAATCTGTTTCAGTGCACCTTAACTCCACCACCAGGGTCACTTCAATGTTGCAACGTCACCTGCCAGCCCTCACATCATAGGAAGGGGACCAGAGCCCACCTGGGGTAACACATCTGCCTTTGGACCAGCATACTCTGCCCAGTTGAGATATAAACTTTTTAAACACCTGCTTTGCAAAACACTACAACCACAGGCAATTTCAGAAGCAAATACAGCTGGTGCTCCTCACTCAAACACCCTTTCCTGACACACAGTCAGGAACTGTCCCACGTACACTGTCCCTTATTCCATATGGGATCCCTTCCCTGTGAGACACTCTTCCAAAAGAAGACAGCTAAAAGCCATTTCCCTGCTCTCACATTCATGCTCTGGAGGTCCTGCCAAGAGTATCCCCCACCCCTTTGTTCAGCTTCCCACTGCTCTCATTTCCAAGCCTCTAAGGCAACTGTAAGTAAATTTTTCTCCAGTTGGTTTTTCCACCAACTTTGGGATGTTGCCTAACAGTTGCTCACTTTTCCCCAAAAGAATCAGCAAGGAGCCCTTGTTCTCAGCAGAGGAGTGCAAGATCAGGAACATTCTGCCTTCTGGTCCAGCTTGTCCCAGCTCACAGAACAGACCCTGGCTGACTCCAGCCCTGCAGCCCCAGCATCACTTTGAGCTCTTTCCTCTGAGCGCGGTAAGTATCCTGTTTGCCATCCTTCCTGCTGCTCTCTGCCATTAGCACGATAGCATCAGGTTTTCCACTTAAGCTCCCACATCCTTTTCCTGATCAACACGTTGTACAATTGTTCCATTGACCACGCTCTGATGGAAAAAACGTACTGAGCTTGGGCCTCGTCCCCCAGAGGGCAGGACAGCGAGGGGCTGGTTTCCTTCTTCCAGCCTGATCTGCTGCATTTACACATAACTCTAACACAACACCCAAATTCTCAAACAACAATATTTAATAGGATTTACTTCACTGCATCATTGTGTATAAATGATTTGTGATTTCTGCCTGTAAATGTGACAAGGTAAGGATACCCACACAGTGCTGCTTTACAGCCTGGGCAGCAGTGCCAGCAGTTGCTGTTTCCTGATGTGTTCCAGCAGACCCAGCACCATCTCCTGCACTCCTCCCACAGAGAGTGTTTCCTCCAGCCATGGCCTCATCCCTGCTGGACAGCTGCAGGACTCCTGTCCTCCTATACACAAAGCACCCATAGGAGTTCCCTGGCAGAGCTGTGCTGCCACTCCTGCCTCGCCTGGCCACGGTTTTGGTTTCCTCCACCAAGTGCTGCCTCCCTGCAAGGTCTTCAGATTTGTGTCTGCACATTCCCCGTAACAAATCCAGAGATGTTTTGCCTATCACAGAGTTCTCTTTGTAGGCTCTGGTGCAAACCACAAGTTAACTTGCAGAGATGCACCTAAGCCAATACACAGGGACTAAGCTTTGACCACTGCATGCCATCACTCCGTTGTCAGCCCTGAGCTGGAGGTGAGGGCTGCCCAGGGAGGTGTCGCTGTCCCTGGAGGGACATGGAATGATGGATATGGCACTCCAATCTCTGGTCTAGCTGACAAGGTGGGGATCAGGCTGGGCTTGATTATTCTGGAGGTCTTTTCCAACCTCAGTGATTCTGTGACTGTGTGAGGACTCTGTCCCAATTACTCCAGGGCTGTTTTTAGGCAGAAACTTTGGCCTGTTGCAAAGGGAGAGATGATGCTGTGCAAAGAGCAAACACTGCTCACAAGGCAGCGAGAGGCAGCGCCCGGGGCCTGACCTGGGCCGTGTGAAGCATGGGGAGCACAGACACAGGCAGACACACTCAGGCACCCACAGACACACTCAGGCACACATGGACACACTCAGGCACACACGGACACAC
>NW_005054308.1:8100638-8114767 GCF_000277835.1 Geospiza fortis | reverse complement strand
GGGGGTACCTCCGGTGAGCCTTAATATCCCGTTGCTCCCTGCGGGAGCATCAGCGGATTCCTGCTCGGTAGAGCACGCCTGGCGCTTCCATCGCTGCACTGCCCGGACCTAGGGAGAGGCTCTGGCTGAGATTCCCAGTGGAATAAAGAGAAGCCTGAAGGGCTGTAGCACACAGGGGAGTGTTTGGACAACCTTCTTGGAGCATTTAGTGCCCATGGAAGGGAGAAATCCAGAGCCCTGAAAATCTCCCAAGCATCCCTCCAGCCTCTGCCTCCTGCCTGGGATGGGGTTCCCGGGATCAGGTCCCTGCACAGAAAGGGAGCACCTGTTGATCCCACAGTTCCCAGGCTGCAATGGGAATTACTCCTTCTAGCCAAGGGCAAGGACACCTTCCACATCCCAGGTTGGTCAAGCCCCATCCAACCTGGCCTTGGACACTCCCAGGGATCGGGCAGCCACAGCTTCTCTGGACAACCTGTGACAGGACCTTACCATCCTCACAAGGAAGAATTTCTCCCTAAAAAGACATTTCTGAACCAAATATAACAGCATCACTTACCATGGGATTAGAAAGGTTCCTGGAAGTCACTGGCTATGCACACTCTGGAGCAGATGCTGGGACGCTGGCTCTGGACTTCCCCAGTTCCTGGAAAACATCTCCTGCTGGCACTGTGGAAGAGCACACACTAAGGTAACAGACCTTTGAGTGATCAGGCCACTGGTGGTTACGCTTATCAATATGAAGTTTACTTCCCTTCTGCATCTCTAAAAAACAATTATCATGGCATTGTTACTCTGTAGATTAATACCCTTTTGAACACACAAATGACGGGTTTGTCCCCAGTTATGTGACTAGAGAACAGTGCTTTTTTCACATCTGGGGGTCTCCAGCATCTGTCCTAACCCCAGCAGTCCCAGCTCCTTCACTGACACAATACACATCACTGTATTGGTAGAGCACAAAAAAATCATGCTTTGAGGCAAACTGTTACATGGATATATTTATTGCATTGTAGTCTTAGCAATTTTAAATATAAACATTTACATCTGGAAAGCAGAATATTGCAAATTCAGTATTATCCAATATGTTCATAGCAGCATCAGCTTCCTAAGAAACAAAATGTTTAGGAAGACAGAGAAGGAATAACAAACAAGTTACACCCTCATTTATCACCATCTGACCCAAACATGGAACTGCAGCTGTGAAACAGATATTGAAGTCACCAAATGTGACCTTGAAGACGCCAGTGATTTCAAGACTGAAGAGTGTTTTTGTACCTGATTCCCCACATGGTTTTTGTGTGCCGAGGTGAGGTTAACTAACAGTCACGAGCCTGGAGAGGGCAGAGGGTCGATGTATCTGCATTACCTGACAGAGGGAGTTTGGATAACAGCACTTGGCACTGGTATAGCATTTACCACTTCCCCAGCTCCTCGAAAGACAGGCAAGGAGAGCTCTTGGATGTGCTACAGCTGTGGAGCGTCAGGGAGAGGGATGGAAGCAACTTGCCAAGGCCATTCAGTGAGCAAGAAGCAGTGAAGAGAGTGGAATTTGTCAGCCCCTGACTTCCAATTCCATGTCAGTCTGGTGGCTCATGCTGCTCCTCTGTGGCTCCCTAAGGAAGTTTTACAGGTGACTCATTGGTTAACAAGTCCCAACCCCTGCAACTACAGTGGGTGTGTGCACCATTGAAAAAAGGTCAACCCATCCGTTCCCCTTGTAATGCCCATTTTAGTTTTAGAGAAACCAAACATTTCTCTCATCTCGTCCTCTCAAAATTATGTGTCACCTGAAGACACCTTGGCACAGCTGCACTTTGCTCTGAAGCAGTGGAAATCAGAAGCAATCACTATAGGAGCAGCTTTCATTCTTTCCTGAGGGAGAGCACTGATCTTTTGAGAGGAAAAAAGGATGGATATGTTTTCACACAAACTGATCAAACTACTTTTCATTCTAAACGAATACAAGACTGATTGAAAGTCTCAGGTGTACTAATTTTTTTTTCAACAAAGTCATCCAGGTGTACACCAGAAAGCTAGAAGCTAATAAGATAGTTATCCAGGAACATCAGGAGGCATTTTCCTTCCCTGACAGGCCTTCACTTCCACCAGCTAAGAGCAAGAGCACTTACAGTGACATCTGAAAGGACTTGTAAACATCATGAGACAAGCATCTCTGCTATCTCCCCACTAAAATAGTCCTTTCTCCTGCACCCCAGGAAGCCAAGGAAAACCAAGCCTTCTCCATCCCCACCTCAAAAGGGCAAATTTACTTAGTTCCTTCTTCTCCCACTGGGTTTCCTCTGCAAAATGTTAAGAGGCAGGGTGAAACATGTCAGTCATTAGGGCTGGAGCCTGGCAGAGATTCCAGGGGCAGTTCAGGTGCTGTGAAAGGCTCCCAGCATAAGGGAGGCTGCACTCAAGAGCTGGCTCAGCATCCTCCCCTTCATCTACAGAGCTCAACTGCCCAGGGCTGGCAGGATTGTGCCCAAGGTATAGGTTAGAAGCCCCTTCCCATGTCAAGGAGTTACCACCACCTGAGTAATTCCACTCCTCTCTTTTGTCTTTGCCTAATATCCCACCTAACACTACTCTCTGTCAGTGTGAAGCCATTCCCCCTTGTCCTGGCACTCCAGGGCCTTGTCAAGAGTCTCTCTCCATCTTTCTTGTAAGCTCCCTTCAGGTACTCAAAGGCTGCAAGTAGGTCACTCCAAAGTTTCTCTTCTCCAGGCTGAACAATCCCAACTCTTTCATCCTTTCCTGGTTTGTAATACTAATTACAATCACAATTTCACAAATTCTGTAAAAACTTACTTTTCCAATATTATTTCTAGTCAGCAGCAGCCTTTCCTGATGTTCTAACAGACTGTCTTAGGATTGCCATTAGCACAAACTTGAATTTTTTAAGCCAATGTCAAGAAGCAAAAGCATGAACTGAAGTAGTTCTGGGCTGCAGATGCTGCAGACCTCAGCATTCATATTTTACACTTGGCAGTGCAGGCAGGAGAGAAAACATCCTCATATTAATTGGCAGTATTTGCAGCTAGGCTCTGAGGCAGACACTGGCATATACCTGAGCAGCTTCTCAGGCAAGAGCTGTCCTGGCTGAAGGAATCACTGCATCACCCCTGAAAAGCTGCAGGACTCTGCCTTCCAGTTTCATCCAGAGGCAGAGCTTGCAGTGTAAGTTGGTGCTTATAACTCTGATCTGTTTAATCAAAGACAGGAAGTTTACCTGGAGATAAACATCTTCATAAACTCAGTGTTTTCAGTCTGCTGTCCCTGCTCCATTTTCCTTCAAGATTCTGGATCAAATCATTTACACCTGCCTCACTTAGGTCAGTGCCAGTAAGAAACAGAAAGGCTGAGTGTGGGCAGAATGTTGGACAGAATGTCAAATTCAATAAAAATTACACACCTTTCTACTCTGCTTCTTTTTATCCTCCACACCTCTTCACCCAGTGATTCACAGGTGCAAGTGGGTGACTGCAACAACAAACTAGGAAAACCTAGCACTTTGTGAAGGAAAATAAGTTTAAAAGTTATTTTTTAAAAGTTTCAAAAAATCAGTTCACTCCAAAAAGTAATATTATCCAAGATAAATAATTCTTCTGACCAAATAATTCCAAAAATCTAAAGAGAACAGTACGAAAATGAGGAACAGCCAAAGGCTCTTTGAATTCAAGACTGGATGGGGTAACATTCTTTAGGGAAGGGTAAAAACCAGCGGGCACTCAGGCCTGTTCCTGCTGAGACACAGCCCTGCTGAGGGAATGCTGCAGAAGAAACAATAAATCCTAACACTGAAGGAGGAGAAGCAGATGGAAAACAACACTCACTGATCAATTCACTAATCACCTGCAGAGGACGAGCTAAGTACTTCACTCTAGGTCAGAAAAAACCCTTCCAGGCAATTAACAAGCTGGACCAGTCAGTTGAGAGAAGGAACCAAACACACACTTTTTATAAGCTTTTTTCCCCCTTCAGCCTTACCTTTTCTACAACAACAGCCTAAGGAGTGTTTGATAAAAATGAAGCACCTGTGCAAAAACATTTCCTAAGAAATAATCCCAGAAATGAGAAATTATTTTAAAACTTCATCAAATTATCCCAACGCTTCTTTGAAGTTATTGCAGAAAACTGCTCCCTGCAGTAACTGGGTACCTCACCCCAAAGACACTTTAAGAACCACTGCTGAGCACCAGGCTGAGCAAAGTCCCAGAAATACAGGACAGGTGGCACCTGTGGATCCTTTCTAGGGAGGTTTTCATATCTGCCCAAAGCTTTTTCACCCTAACATTGCTCTGTTTCTTACTCTTCATTCCTTAGCACAAAGACTTTGGTGTGTTCATGCTCACAGCATCACTGCAGCAAGAGAGGAAGGGCTGGGAGCAAAAAAACTTTGAACAAAAAAAGCCATAGAAAGAAACAACCAGAAATAATATTAAAAAAACACTGAAACCCAAAGCTCATTTGGTTCCAAAGCCTGTTTTCTTTTTCTTTTTCTTTTTTTAAACAGATGTAGGAGAATACTTCGGTGAGGTGGAAGAACCCATTTCAGAACATGACATTCAGTTTTATTTAAAGAGCAATATTATCTGAAGTATTGAACAAGCAAGTGACAACACACCTACAGGATCACTTGCTTCATCACAATCACGATGCTTGAAAGAGACAAAATCCCTAAGACAGCATTTTAATAATGCATTTTAAAAATACACAATGCCAGAAAAAGTGGGAAAAGGAAGACATTTTGGAACAGCTGAAGTTGTAGAAGAGGAAGCAGCAGTATTTAGGAAGCAGCTTGGAAATAATGAGAAAGGTGGACAGGAAAGTAGGATACAAATGAAGAACTAACAAATAATTCATTAAATCTAAATTGGAAGGGAGCAGTTTAACCAACTTCACAGATGAGAGGAGGAACATTTCAACAATGAGGAATGAGGTAGTGCAAAAAAAGTAGATAAACTATAATCCTTAACCAGGTTTGCTGACCAAGGTGATGATTCTGGAAGAACAGGTCAGGGATGATATAAAAATCAAGGCACAAACTTAAGTCTAAGCACCAGCACTTTTCATAAAATGTAAACAGAGAAACTCATAGACGTGAAGCAACAAACATCTGTAAGGTTTCAGGGAAAAACCCATTAGGAAAGGAAACATTGAGACTTCCAGCAGCAACTGAGAACTTGGGGAAGTGTCAATCAACAGGAAAGGCAGCACAGCCACAAAAACATTCATGGTAGTTGTATCTTAGTTAATGCAAACTAGGCAGACAAACAGATTTAAAAATATGAGGTGAAGAAAAGCAAGAATTCAATGAGCCGTCACTGTACGTCAGCTTGAGGGTGATCGGACACCCTTTGGTCAAATATGAAAGAAAGAGGAGAGGTCAGAACCAGTGGCCTTTGGTACTAATAGAAAAGGCAGAGAAGAGTCATCCCAAGCAGCTGAAGTAAGAACAAAGCTGCCAGAAAACAGAGAGGAAAATCCCCACAACCAGAAGGAGGAAAATATTCACTTGCAGTAAAAGCTGCTGGGAAGTCAGGAGCAGAGATAAGCACCTTGTTTCTAGCTTCACATGTTTCTAGTAATTTGTGAGGGTTCTGGTTACTACATAGAAAGCTAACCAGGAAAGGGTGCAGAAAGCCAGGACAACAAGAACAGTCTTTGTAAACCAGAGTTTAGAATGT
Organism: Geospiza fortis; assembly: GCF_000277835.1. Lineage (NCBI taxonomy): Eukaryota > Metazoa > Chordata > Aves > Passeriformes > Thraupidae > Geospiza > Geospiza fortis. The sequence continues at coordinate 8,109,074 of NW_005054308.1, read as the reverse complement.
CCTGAGGAGACAAAGTACTGACAGGAGAAAGGGAAAAAAAAATAAGAAAAAGAGGCAAAAACTGCAGAGCACATGAACACGAACAGTAAAGGAGGGAGGGGAAACAAGAACCTCCATGAGAAGAATCTTTTCAGTGCCTAGTCTCAGTTCACAGAGGGATGGGATTACAGCAGTAAGACAATGTTTCAGAAGAAGCTGCAGAGAGTATTTAATTTTTTTTTTTATTTTTCTCCCTTGATGAAACTACTTTGCCTCAAGAGTACTTTTTATTCTGTCCCAGGCTGAACTTGGCTTTGAGCTCACTGGCTGAGCTCATCAAGCCCCATGTCATATGAAATGTTGACATAAGTTTCAAGCTCCCCCAGAGGCAAACAGCTGCTTTGTGTGTCCAGAATGCCTGCTAAATGATTTCTGTGGTTCACCCAAACACCAGACATATCCCTAACGACCAAGCAAGCAGAATGCTGCATCTGCAGCAACAGAAATCCATGTCACCCACAGTACAGCCACTCAATTTGAGAACTCAGGACATCTATATGCAATGTCAGTCCTGCTACAAAGCAATTTCCCAACTTCAGCTTAAACACACAGAGCTGCTGCAAAGCACAAGGCAGTTGAGATGAATACAGAATAGCAGCATGAAATCTCCTTTGACAACAAAGGGAACAGGCTACATAATGGAACAGCTTCATTTACCCTCAAACTTCTGCAGGTAGGTTTTTTGGGAAGCAGTTTATACCTGCAGAATCCTGGTCTGACCTGCAATAATTCAACAGCCTTGCTAAAATGAAACACTGATGAGTTGAATTTGACTTCTATACTTCAAAACCTTTTCAGACACATCTGCAAAGCTCAACTGGAATTAGATGTTGCATCCCTCACATGGACAGGAAAGACCCATGAAGATTCCTGCTCCATGAGAACTGCTGGAGACTCAGCAGCTCTAGTTTCAATAGAGGGAGCCTGAAAGGTGTCTAAATACAGGACAGGTGTGCTCAGCACAAACACACCTGAGAAAAACCCAATCTTTGCCAGCTTCACTCTTACACTAAGTAGCAAGGGGGTGAAATATAAAAGGATAGTTTTCCATCTTCACCCACAGATAAACTCCAAAAGGGAGGTCTCTGAGTCAGCTACATCATCTGCTTGCTGGTGACACAGGGCCAAAGCACAGCATTACAGAGAGCCTAAGCTTTGATACTGGAAACAAGTTACAGTCCTGCCATCACCCACATTAAAAGAATACTTTACAATTAAGAGGTTTTCTATCACACAGAGCATTACAGAACTAACTATGGCAAAGAGGCCAGTAGCCATCATCAGCATGTGACTCCAATGTTTTATAAACTATTTCAAAATGACTGTCAGAATTATATCTGGAAAAGAGGACATCCATGTAACAGCAGCAGATAAACTGTTGGTTTCATTAGCAATTTCCTCTTGGTATTAGTCAGAATGTGCAAAAGAGCATTTCTGATTTATTGCAGGTCCAGATCTTATCCTTAAATGTGTGCCACAAGTAGTTTCTGTAACAGAGTACACCAAAATTCTCTTACAACCCTCTTCATTTAGCTTCTTTTTAAGAAACAATGGGATCTGTGCTTAACTCCCTCATATCACAGAAACAACTGTGCTGCTGACCTTCTCCTAAGACCCCCAACAGTGATCTAGGGAGGCTGCTCTGGCATCAAGCCCAGGATGCTCAGGTTACAATTCTTTCCCCTGCCTTGAAGTGGCAATGGGAAACCAGCCACGGTACCATCCTACTCAATGACAACTCTAAATAGCAATGGGAGCTGCAGCAGCAAGTCATGCTATCAAATAAATACTCTGCCAAAGGCTCAGCCAAGTCAATGTGCTAAATGGACAAGCAAGACATTCTCTCCTCGAATAAAGATCTGGTTTATGTGGCGTGTGAACACCTGCTGATAATCCACCTTGGGCCTCCTCCTCCTGCGGGGCTGGCTCCTGGCTCGGGCCCCCTCTGGGTGGGCAGTCCTGCTGCCCACATCAGCTTCACTTCTGTCACCTGGGGTCTTCTTCTCTCCAGCTCTGCCCGAGTGTTTCTGCCTCTCACGCTCCTCTTCTGCTCTCCCTCGTCCAGATCCAGCCTTCAAACTCAACGTCTGAGAGTCATTTGTCAGGGCCAGCTCCTTTGAGACAGTCTTTGAGTCAGCTCCCTTCTTCCCCGAGGATTCCTGCAGCTTGAGTCTGTCAAACAGCTGCAAAAGGACAGTTGTATCTATGACCACACTCGTAAAACAAAACAGGCCACTTGTTCCACACTTCTACATTGTATTTTCATATACAATCCCAAAGCAGCTCACAAGACACAGTGACAAATCTCCACCAGCAAAAAAAGACCATGCTGGATTACCAAAGTCAAACAGTGACAGAAGGTGAACGAGTCTCTTGCATGGTCATGACTGTCTTAATGTGAGCACCAAGTAATTTAAACTTGGGAGCAACACTGCTGTGTGGTGGCCTTTAACTTTGGTCAGGAGAAACAGAGATACCAAGTTGCTCCTACAGCTCACTTTTCCCCATGTTCTTTTAATGTCGTCAGACAGTTTTAGAGAGATTTCCATCCTTGTATCATGAATCCCTAAGACAAGGGGCCTCCATTAGCAAAATCTGTACACTGAAAAATGGAGGGATCTTTTGTGTTCCCCAAAACATACTAAAAGATGATGTGTGGGTATTCCAGCAGGTGAGCAGATCACAAACAACAGAAAAATAATAAAAGCTACAGCAGCAGACCCAAAGCACTGTATGAACTCATTAATCTAAGAACACATGGTGCTGAAACTGGAAAAGAAATTGCTTTTACTCTGGCAGCAGACAAGCTTTTATGAAATAATGAAAAATGAGATTTTTGGTTAGCCTCTCTCTTCCCAGCAACAGGATGGAAAGCCAACGGCTGTGAGAGTGAGCTAAAGGAACAATGACAACTTGATTATTTTTAACTAATCTTTAAAAGAAGGAAGGGTGGGATCTACCAGAAGACAGATTTAAATGGCAGGAATTTGAAAGCAAACTCCTCACAATGAAACATTTTAAATGTTTTTGTGATGCTTCTCTGATGTTCAAAAGGCCTGGAGCTGTTGCCATTCAATGGGCACTGCCCTGTCACATTTTTTTCCCCTTCATTGTTCAGAAGTTCATCTATCATCTCTTCAGTTGTCAGCGTGGTAAACAACTCTATTTGCAGCTGGATCCTAGAGAGCAGAGAGCTTTGGAGATCTTGGGCTTCACAGTACCCAGACTGGAAGCTCAAGTGACCAAAGAGCTGTGCTGTTTCTCTGGCTGCAGACACGGACTGTGCCATGAGGAATGTCAGTACCACAGGGATGCTCTGCCACATTCCCTGGCAAGACAAACATGCACCTGATCAGTCCATGGTGCAAAAACCACAGAGAACAAATCCCACATCAAAACCCACAGACTGAACTTCTAGAAGTTCAGCATGCTACATTAAGCAGTGGCAACAATTCTGATCTGATTCTAGGAACACTGAACTACTAAAGTACTTTCAGAAAGATCAGAAAACATTTTGGGTAGTTTTTTTGCTCAGTTCAAATTATTTTAGAGTCATCTGTAATAAAAGGAGGTAAAATATTTCAAATGTAAATATGGGTTCCAAATCAATGCTCCCCTTCTATTACTTTGAAAAAGCAGATCCTAATAAGAAAGAAAACAGCAGATGTCACCTACTCGGGTCAGTGAGAGCTGAGGTTCTGCATAGAAGGCTTTGCCCATTACTGGTTTCCTGTAAGTCTCATCCACATCTGTCAGGGCCTAAAAAAGATAGAAGAAACTGAAAGATTGAAATTAAAATAAAACATGAAGCAGCTTTGGACCAGCTTTGTGTCAAAGCATTATGAAATTATGTTCTGAGAGAAAATCCATCCCAGGAACAAGCTGTGCTTTGGAGCTGGTTTATTAATCATCTAAATTGTACTGAAGTATAGAAGCAGCAGCAAAGTTCATTCTGCATTATTTGTAAAATCTCTGTGATCCTTGCCTGCAAAATCCTTCCCTCTTCCCCACTTCCAAACTTTTCACACCTCCAGGCTCACGAATATTTAATAGCTGCTGTCTTTAAGATCTTCACAAGGTAGAAAACAGGGAAAAGCTTTTGTCACTGGCAGCTCAGTGATGTCAGTGAGAGAAAACACAGAAGCACCCACCACTATACAAAGACTGGGTTTTGCAGAGAAAGAAAGCTCTGGAAGGTTCTGATATTCCTCATATTCCACCTTCCTGTGTTCTTATATAAAACTCTGAAGATGCTGGGAACCCTTCAAAGCTTCTCTCTCCCTAAAACCTCTCTAAGATGGTTGGGCATCTCCTAGATGTACCAGTCTAACACCAAGTACCACCTGAGTCTGAAACCCAGCACTTGGTACCAGAGCAAAATTTTGTGAACCACAAAACCACATTAACCTTCGCCATATGTGATTTGCTTAAACCTGTTGCAAATTTCAAGTTTTCAATATAACAGTTACAAATGAAGGGCTGGAACAATAATTACCATATTCCAGAATTTGTCAAATGCAACCAAAAAGCCTGTGCAGACTCCACGAAGGCCCTTGAAAGTGCGGATGTGGACGTTAATTCTGACACCATCTCGGACACAGCGATGGAGCTCCCCCAGTGGGCTGCCTTCATGGACTAGAACAAAAAGAGAACATCACCAGTCTTCACTAAAATACACAGAATCACAGAACAGAATTGTAGAATGGCCTGAGTTGGAATGATTGATTAAAGATCATCTTCTTTCAACTCCTTCCCACAGGGAGAAACAGCTTCCACTAGACCAAGGTTGCTCAAGACCCCATCCAGCCTGGCCTTGAACACTTCCAGGGTTGGGGCAGCCACAGCTTCTCTGGACAATCTGTGCCAGGGCCTCACCACTCCCACAGCCAAGAATTTCTCTCTAATATCTAATCTAAATCTACTTTTTTTTTTTTTTTCAGTTTGAAGCTACTCCCACTTTTCCTGTCACTATGTATTTTTGTAAAAACTCTCTCTTCAGTATCTATCTAAAAACCACATAGAAATCCACTCTATGTACAAGTATGGCAGAGCTTGGCACAACACTTGTGTTCACAACAATAGCAATGAAGAAGCCCCAAGCACTGTAGCACACTGTGGTTGCCATTACCAGACCACCAAAACTCTTCTTACAATGGGGAGAGCCAAGACCAGAAAATATGAAGGTTTTGCTTTACATAGCCCACAGCCAAATCAGCCTTAGCTGAAATCTTTTTGCTACATTTTCAAAAACATGCCAAGTAATCCAAACTGTAAATAAAAGTGGTTGAGAGGGAACAGAAAGCTCACAGGAGCAGAGTTAATTCCACAGAAAAGACAAATGCCTGGTTAAGGCTACCTCAGATTACTTATGAGCTGTGAATAAAGAACTGTAGCAGATTTGTTCCTTTTCTTTACAAGGGGATTTCTGAAACAATGAATGACCAAAATCCTTCAACTTACTAAACTGGACCAGTTTAAACTGATGAAAATGCATTGTTTCAGTTAAGATTTCAGCAGCCAGATGAACATCCTTCAAAGTCCTACAAGTCTCTGGCAAGGAAATAAAATTACTCTTTAGTATGGTTTAATTGCAGCCAGCAATTAAACCATGCTAAAGCCCAGGACAATAATGCTTTAACCAGAGCAAAAGTGAAAGAATTCAGTAAAACATACAGCTTGCCTGGCTCACACAAGCCTTGTCTTCACACCAGAAATCTTTGCAAATCTAAATTATCTGGAGGGGTAGATATTATTTACAACTTCCACCCATGCCTTGGTACCCACTTGCTGTACAATTCCTACTAAAAGTCAGGAAAAAGACTTGGTCTAAAATCTCACATGGTTCTGCACATTAATAAAACATGTGAGCCAGAGATGACCTCTCACCTTGTGCTTTAGGGACTGTACACTCAAGGTTTGATTTGCACACCAGAAATTGCTTCCTGTGAGTGTAAAGTGACTGTGTAAAACAGCTGACCTGCAGGAATGGGCTGCAGGGTAATTCATGGCCACAGCAGGGAAATCTAAATCAGTTTCCTCTGAATTAACCTAATCACATTTATTTTTTGAGATCCATTGTCTTCTTGCCAGCCCTCTCCAGCTGGATAACTGCAGGAAATTGGTTTCACACAGAGCATAAGCTGTCTCAGCACCTCCCAGCCTTGCTTAGGGGGTCTTTCCATCAGCCTCTGTGTCTCCTTCAGCTGAACTGATAACAAACATGCTCTGGATTGACAGATCCATCACAGGAACCACAGATGACACCATCACGGTATCAAATTAATGCTTCCAATCAGAAAACAGTATTTTTTCTAACCAACCCTGAGAAGTTACATAATAATTTAAAATCCAGACTTATTTTGAGATTTTAAGTTCTAATATTCCCTTTAAGTAGGAACTCTATCTACAGTTTTTTAAAGAATTCTACATCTAACCCTTATTTTCAACTATGCCTCTCCCAGCACCCAGGCAAACACAACACAGCTCCACCAAATCTACACTCTGCCCACTTTTCCTTGCTGTGTAAGGTTCTGGCTCCTCCATGGCAAACTTCCAGCTTCATCTGAGCAAAAGGGCAGAACACATCATCCAAAAACCCTTCAACAACCTGACATTCTCAGAAAAAATAAACCAGCAACGCAAGGCATTTATTTTTGGAACACACCTCCTCTGCAAGTACTGAGAGCTGTAATGAGCAGGCTCTGCACACAACTAAATCTGCCTGTGCCTTGTTAGGGACCAGAATGAACAATGTTTCAACAGACAGGGAAAAAAGTTACCAAGTTGGTTCTCAAAATCCAACCCTTACCTGGATAAAATAAGTACATGCTTAATAGCAGGACTCTGAAAAATTACTCCAAAACTACTATAAACAGAGGGCAAGCACATCGAAAGGGTGAAAATAAAGATCTAAACTGGCTAAGTTCAAGTCCTTGTCCTCAGGGAAGACTCTATTAAGAGGCAAGATTAGAAAAACCTCAAGAGAAAAGCTGAAATAATTCAGAATACTATCAAACACCTTTCCACCTGCCCTGCACATGAATTCTCTGCCCCTTGGTGCATGCAAAGTGGTGATAAATAACTCCTCCTGAACTGATCCACACAGTCCAAGTTCCAAACACCTGTGGTGCAGACATCCCCCAGTTACAGGGAAAGCACACAACTTTGGCTATAGATCACTCATAAAACACTCCAGGCTGCTGAATAGCACTTTCTGTATCAGTTGTGCCAGTCTTCTTTGAAGGCCAGACATGGATGTGTGGATATTAAGTATGTGTTCTTAATTGTTCTTAATTTTTACAGTGTTTTTTTTTCTCAATTTTCATCACCAGTGCAAACTGAGATAGTGTTTATTAAGATCTGAAATCAACATTTAAGGTGAGTTTTCTAGAAATCCTGGGCCAACAGAACCTCTGCATTTGTGCAGAACACTAAGTGTGATACTTAAGAGCATGCAGCAGCTATAGCAATGAACACATTGTGGTTTAGTGTCTAAGCAAGAAAAAGGTTTTGCCTTGGGGATTCAGAATCAAACATTTTCGGCTTTGCATTTTTAGAAAAAAAAAATTAAGGTGATGGTGCAAAGACAATCTGAAAATGAACCCCAGTATTTTTAATTAAGTGCACTAAAGTTACATCCCACCTGAGAGCAATGCCATTTGATTCTTGGTGTGGCGGCACAAGTAGCACCTCGTCATGTTTAGGGGATGTTTACCCTGACCGCACACAGAACATTTTTACAAGAAATATGTATCATCATCACAGCTGATGAATTTAAATTTACATCACAGCTGCCTCTCACCTCAATCCACTGCCCTGCCATCCTGTTATCAGAAATGCCAGTATTTCTGCCTGCAGGATGTTTGGTTAGCAACCAAGCAACGGCAGTGTGTTACAGAATTTCCCTGTGGTTATGGTTTAACTACACTGTGGACTGGCCCCAACATGGTTAAAAATAGTACTTTTGAGAATATAGCAGTGTCTCATCCTTTTTCTCCTTAAAACCAAGAGGATGTAAGTAATTCACCAATTAACAGAGCAGAACATCACCACAACAAAGTCAGTGTCATCTCTGCGTGAGCAGCTCTGTGAAATGCTGTTCCTCATTCCTGCACACCATTTCAGAGAATCACGGAATGGTCTCAAGTTGGGAAAAACCGAAAAGCCCATATTGTTCCAATCCCCCCACCACCTGCAGGGACACCTTCCACTATCCCAGGTTGTTCCAGGCCTCATCCAACCCGACGTTGGACACTTCCAGGGATGGAGCAGCCACATCTTCTCTGAGCAACCTGTGCCTCTGCACCCCAGTGCCATTTCCCATCAAACCACATAATTCCCCCCACACCCCACTGTCACCCAACCGCTGCCGCCAGCCACCCCTCCCTCCTCACCCCC
>NW_005054308.1:8093051-8100141 GCF_000277835.1 Geospiza fortis | reverse complement strand
CAGGGGGAGCCGTGAGGGACCGCGGGAAGCAGGGACACCTCCCTGCTGCGTCCGGCACCGGAGAGCGTCCAGCAAAGGCCGCAGTGATGGTGAAGGGTCTGGAGCATCTCTTTTATAGGAGACATTGCGGGAGCTGGGCCTGCTTAGCCGAAAAGACTCAACGGGGGGTATCAAAAGGATGGTGCCAAACTGTTCATGGTGACAGGACGAGGAGCAGTGCACACAAACTAAAACACAAAAAATTTCACCTCAAAATGAGGAAGAACTCCTTTACGTTGAGGGTGGCAGAGCACTGGAACACCTGCCTGGGCGCTGAGTTTCTTTCTCTGGAGACTTCCCAGACCCACCTGAACACGTTCCTGGATAACCTGCTCCAGGTCTCCCCGCCCTGGCAGGGTGGTTGGGCTGGGTGATCTCCAGAAGTCCCTTTAACCCTGACAAATCTGTGATTATTTGCACTGGTGCAACCCTCCCCCTGCAGCCCACTCTGGGGACCATCCCTGGATGGGGGACCAAACCCCCCTGCCGCAGGCCATGAAATCCCCCTGGGCAACTGGCGGTTGCAATGTAATTTGCACTTTAATGCATAAAAGGATACACAGGGCAGAGTAATTTCACTGAGGACCGGCAAGGAAATGCTTTTTTATAGGTTTTACTATAATGATTCACCATCTCCATTAACGTTTCATAACGGGTTCCTGTACCTTTAATGCTTCTTGTTACGGCAATACATCAGCCACAGGTTGTTCACCAACCTCAGAGAAACACCTCTTTCTTCACTGGGTCACAGTACAGGACTCCTGCAGCTACAGAAATACCCATGAGTTGTGTGTGCCAGCAACACCAGGCTGCTGCTTGAGCCTCAGGAATAGTTATTTTCCCCTACAGCTGCACAGTTATATAAATGCACATCTTACACATGAGGATACCACAGGGAGTTTCTTTCTCCAGCATTTATCTTAATACAAATTAAAGGCCATGGTTGTACAGATAATCCTGATCTTGGTTGCAAAGTCTGCATCCATATGTGAACAGCTCTGCTGACTTGTTACAAATTATTGTAAGAATGAGTTAATTAGAAAACACTATGACCCAATACAGACCTGTTTTTTATATACACACACAATTTACATACATAAAGATACTGTAGGATGTATCAGGCAGCCATAATATATAAAATAAAAAACATGTATTATACTTTCCAAACATAAATCACAGCTGCCAAATTATTTTTTAATCTTTCATTTGTTACCAGGCTGAATAAATCCAGCTGTTACCAGTTCTGGAACAGCTGCTTCATATGTAATGTCCACAGTCAGGCACCAAGCAGTAACATGGAATTTCAAAGTCAAGTAAATTGCATTTATGTTAGAAGATAAAAAACCAACAAAGTTCTTAGGAGCAAGTAACTGGTGCAAAGATTCATTCTGAATCATTAGCTTACCACAAGCCACACCCTCTTCCTAGGAATCATGCAGCCCATTCTACAAACTAAAAACAAAATACATTCTCTCATTGCATGTACAGAGAAATAGGGGGGAAGTCCTGTGCTATTATAAACTCACAGAATCATTGCCTAATCTCAGGCAGAACTCACAAAATTGAAGTTACTGGCACCTGGTCAAGGTTCTTTTTGAAAAAAAAAACCACCAAAACCATATTGCCTTAAATGTGTAAATTCTTCTGCAGGAAGGGGAAACAGAGTAGGCTGATAAGACATTTCACAGGAATCTAACTCAGTACTGTGACCAGTACACACTTGATCCTTTCTTTCTTTTTTATGGCCAGTCCCAACTGTTGACCATGTCTTTGTTAGCAACAACTGGTCCAGTTACTGTTCTGGATGTTTTTGCAATCAGCTTGGTCAGAAGCAGTAATAGCCATATAAACACCTATCATTATAACTGTATTTCTACACTGAAATAGGTTATTTCCCTCAAATTCCAGTTACACTGGGACAAACCTCTATCCATTAGCAGAAATATTTCCGCTCGGAGAGGTCAATTTTGACAAAGGGTCTTAAGTAACAGTTAAACCATAACAGAACTGTGCATGGAGCAGGCAACACACACTCTTCCCTTCCCTCTAACAAACATGGATTGGCAGCACTGCTGTCTGTGTCATTCCCAGGGAGATCAGAAAGCAGCAGCACAAATTGTTGTTGGCTCTCTCTTTGCAGGCACCTGGAATGTTTTGCTATGTTGTGCTGTATTTTTTTAAAATATGCTGTGTTGTGCATAATAGGAGACAGGTGAATTCCCAGGCCATGGAATATGAGGGAAGATACCTATCCATGTCCTAACAGAATTCCAGCCTGTGCAATATCTTTATTAACTTCACTGCTTGGAACTGTCACCACTTACTAGTGGTGACACCACTTACTCAAGTCCCAGGAATGAGAAAGGCCACATAATAAAACACAGCAGGGAAGGTACTATTATTTATATTTTTTAAAAGTATAAAAATCCTGTACATTTGACAAATACTTTTAAAATCAAGCATAGAAAACTGCTGGGCTACTCCATTGCATTTCAGTAAGAATCAGACATCAGGCTGTTTGTCACTCATCTGACTAAACACACCAGCCTTGAAATTTAATACTAAATCCCAAATGAAGTATTCTGGTCCATCTCAGCTGAAAACAAAAATCAAACTAATAATTTTCTGTTCAAATATTCGGGCTTTTTTATAGTTCAGCAGTACAATAAAATACCTTATTGTTTAAATGCTATAGAAATACAGGAAATTTCTACATACTTTTTTTACAAATACACATGTACAAGGCAGGAACAGTCTTAATTCATGATGAATTCTTAACATTCAAAATATAGTATGATTTTAGCATTCCATATGGGCATATCCTTGTATGTCAGACAGCACCAGTGTCTTCTTTTTAGGCAGCAACAGTGCTAAACCCACTGCAGTTGCTGAAAAGGGTTCCAGGTCAAACTCTGCCAGCCATCATTCGTATTCCTCACTTGCCAACAACCCAAGCAGAGCAGAATGTGAACTACCCGTTATGCTTATCAGAGATATCAACTATCCTCGGCCAGAATCTCAGGATATTCCTCCCAGAACTGGTCCCCAATGATGTCACAGTGCAGGGGAACAACTTTAGTCTTAGTCCGGGTAACTTCCACTTCTTTTTCTTCTTCTTCCTTTGGCAGTTTTATTTTCTTAGTGATAACTTCATTAATCTGAAAATACAGTCGACACATTAGCAGATATAAAAGGCTCCAGAATGGATTCAAAAATTCTAATAAAAAAGAATTTAATAAAAAACACAGGACAGGGATTTCTCCCACTAAATCAATGATGCAGTTGTAGAATAATGTACATTTCCAAGTTGCCTTAAAGCAGAAAAGGACTAAGCCAACTATGAGCTGAGCCACCTTATTGAACAGAAGTTTGTAATTCCTTTGCCATGGATATACTTGGGACCTAATACTGGGAAGGGCCTGGCCCCAGTGATACAAACATTGTCATCTGCTGATACATGTTTCATCTCAGGGGTCATAATTTGTATCTAAGCCAGACTGCAGAGACTTGTTTTTATATTATGCTCATAGAAACAGCTCTCAAAAACATCTCCAAAACAATGAGTCATCTTACACACAATTGCATGGCAAATATAGTTAATTTTAAGATATATTTATTCCTAGACATACACTGGAGATACATGAGGTGCTCTTACAGTGCAGTCTGTCTGCCACAGTGTAACTATTTAAAATATCAGCCAAAGTAAGTGGCAATCGTTTTTTTTTTTACCTTCTGCCATATTAGAACAGTTCCTTTTCTATACATCAAAGGTTCATTGTTGTAGTTGATGTTGAATTCAGAAAATAAGATTTCATTCTTATCTCCAGCCAAAGTTCCCTGAGTAGAAAGAAAATTACTCTTAGAGAAAACAAACTGTATCTCTAGGATAGAGGAGGGGTGAATATTGGAAGGCAGAGAGACATTTGTAAAGGTTTTTCACCTTTAAGTCACAAGGTTAAATTGCTTCTCTCAACAGAGGAATTAATTCCAACTGCCAAATGAGTATTAAAACTGAGAGGGTTCTTATTAAATTTTCAAGACAAATGGAAGACAGTCAACAGATTCCAGGAGAAAACAGGAATAATCTGCTAAAGTCTGCACAAGGAGACAAAACCCAACAGAAGGGACTGGCAATGAACATACTGAGCCTGTATTTTGAGTTAACTGCTGAATTCTGCCACTGTTCCTCATGGGTTTGAATGCTGAATATTTTATGACATTTCTAAGATTTCTGAAATTGTTAACTAAGAACATAAACCCTGCTAATAATTGACCAAATTTACATTATTTGCTAGTGGTATTAATATCTGCAGAATTGAAGAAGTTGTTGACTACACCCACAAAATTATTACAGTAAGAACAGACAAGCCAGGGCTGCTGGGCAGGCATGACACTTTGCAAATCTTATGATTTAATGTTTAGCTGTAAAAAACCATGACTTCAGCAGACTCTTACCCGGAGCCTCTCCTGTGCTTGCACTGGTGTCAAACCACCTCGCTGCACAAGCATCCAGAACACTGTATTATAAAGGTTATTAATATGGCCTAGAGAAAACACAGAAATGAGTGTGAGGACAGCTATTTACCAAATCTGAGTGACTACTTAGGAAAAAATAGCTTTATTTCCAGAGCTGTACCCAAGAAACAGACAAGAGTAATGGGGAATTAATATAATCAGTTTCTAAAGATGATACAATGTTTATAATACATTTTTAAGGTACTGCATGTCATGACTAGAAGACAGATTTCATAAATGACAAAGGCACAGCACAGGCTGAAGGGTGTTTATGTATGATGGTAAATTATTTTCATTTGACAATAGGGACTAGGTACTGACAAAGGTCTAGAGACAAATCCAGTGGTCTGTTCTGACATGGAATATTCAGCACTTTTGATTACTACCTGCTGTGAACTTGAATATTCACATCTCTTCATTAAAGATTACCTTGGCTAAACCAACTCTGAACATCAAAATTAATTTATTAATTCTATTAGCAGTTCCAATATTTCTTGTGTTGAATTCACTCTCAGGATGCAATAAATTTAGTTGTAGCCTGAACATTCCAAATTTCAGCCAGTACCCACACAAAACCCAGAACAAGTGTAATATTACTGAAAACTACCACCCTACCTGCTGTTCTTTCACTGACAGCTGTATATACAAACACACTGGCAGAAAAGACATTTCTGCTCAGAGAAATGAACTCAACTGCACAAATCTCTCTTTTTCAGGGACACTTACAATCTGCTTGCCTCCAGCTGAGGTAGTCCTTCAAATTCTGGTTGCTGGGATACAACACAATCCGTCCATCAAATCCTGGAGGGTACAGAAGCTGCTGGTCCTTAAAGTAATCCTTCCAATAGAACACGTAACTTGAGGAAAACTGGGAGACCACATGAGTCATGAACTTACTTGCAAACACAGAATAAGAGAAAAAAAAGAAAGAAATACATGGGAGTGATTATATATTTGTGTTTATCTGAGGTATCAGTAGTGATAACTCTAGTGGAAAGCAGCATTTCTTAAATAATGGCCAAACAGATGAGGAATGGCACAGAGACTTTTGAACAACAGAGGTACTGAGAATTGTAACATTTCCTTAAAAGAATGTATGTTTATAATGTTTTGATAGTTTATTAATAAGTTGTTTATATAACTTTTTTACAAGCTCTGTATTATTGAACATATTTTCCTGAAAGATCACATGTAAAAAATCCACATTAAAAACTTGAACTAACTGCAGTGTAAGCATCAGCCCTCCTCCTAACCTCTGTAGGTAAAGACAGACAAACCTTGAGAATAATTATAAAGAGATGTTAAAAAAAAGTTCACTTCAGTATCAAAGCAGCTGTTACCTTGCTCTTCTTTTAAACCACCTGCTCTTCTTCTTGAAAACAAAACTATATTCATCACTCTGTCCATAAGCAATAGCAATATCCTCCAGTTCTTGCATCACTGTCTGGGCACACTTCGTCATCAGGTGCAGAGCACGGTCATCATTTGGCTTTTTGAATTCATGCTGCTCAGAAAACCTTCAAAACAAAAATGGCTGCGTAAGAGTCTCTTTAAAGGGTACTAAAAATGCTAACACATTCATTTTCCTCATACTTGCTTTATATGAATATTGATTTCCAGTATCCTGTCAATACTGACAAAAGAAGGTCTGAAAAGCACGAACAAAAATCCTCATTATCTACTCCGGATAAGCCATTCTCTTTCTCACCAGTATCTGACCTGAACCAGTCTTTTAAAGCAGTTTACTCAAAACACAGGCTCAGTATGTATCTTACACTGGAAATTGATAACAAATGCTTATGTATCTTAATTGGAAATTGATAACTAATACTACTGTCTGTAAACTCCCTTTCTCATGGGGTGTCTTTAATATTCAGTCCAATAAGGGCAAAATTATCAATAAATTTGTTAAAATTCAAGAGTTTTACCAAAACCAGGAATAATATCCCAGCAAGAACCTGAGTTATCTACCAGGCGAGGGAACCGTGCCCCATTTATGCCGAGGGAAGGCAAATGCCACACAGACACCGACTCCAAACATCAGTACACATCCCTGGATAGCAGCTGCTGTCCCTCCCCAGCACACCCAAGGCACCGGAACCATTTCCCTACTCGGCCCATTCCCCACCACCGGCTCTGCAGCCGCCCTTGAAAACAAAATCCCGGTGGAATTCCGTGCCCTGGAGAGGCCGAGTGGGGGACACGAGCATCTCTAAGCCCGCACCTGCAGGGCTCACACAGGACGGACAGGCACAGCCCAGCACAACCCGGGCACCACGCAGGACCCCGCTCTCTGCACAGCGCTCTCAGCCCGCACCCGCGGGGTCCCCGCAGCGCCCGCCCGGCCCTGCCCGCACCTGTGGAAGTTGCGGCCGTCCAGGCGCACCACGATCCAGCAGTTGGGCAGGACCGTGTCGTCCGCCTCGAAGTCCCGCACGTACTCGAACTTGCTCTTGGCCATGGCGAGGCCGCGCGGGGAGCCCGGAGCGCAGCCGGCAGCGATGGCCGCGGGCGGCCGGGCGCAGGGGCGCAGGGC
>NW_005054308.1:8088767-8092791 GCF_000277835.1 Geospiza fortis | reverse complement strand
GGCGGCGGAGCGATGGAGCGCAGGGTCAGGCACTGCCGCTTCCGCGCCCGGGCGAGCCCCGCCTCGCCCCCCAGGCACAGGGAGGTCATGGGCCCCGTCGGAGGGCTGCGCGTCCAAGTGCAAGAGCACCCGAGCCGGCCCGGGCACAGCGAAGGAGCGGCGAAGAAGAGCAGGTGCATCCCGGCTCCGGCGGCGGTTGAGAAAGAGGCCCGGAGTGCTATCAGGAGAGAAAGGGACCAGGAAAGGGGCAGCGGTGACCGCCAGAACGAGGAGAAGGTCCTGGAGCAAACGGGGAATAAGTCCTGGAGAAGATCTGCCGTCCAAGCGGAGCGACCCAACGTGACCTTCGAGGCCCGCCCAGTGAAGGTGGAGAAGAGCGATGCCCCGGCTGGATCCCTGTGCGAGCTTGGGAACCCTGCTCAAGATCAGAACATCCCGGTCTTGTTTCAGTCCTTACCTCCCAGGTCCCACGTTCAGCTCCAAGGCCCTCTTTCCTCGCAGCTGTTGCATGTGACTCCAGTGCCGGTAAAACAAGTGCCAGTTCAATTGCAGCCTCTACTGCAGCGGCCAAAGATTGAAACAAAAAACGTTCCCCTCACAGTCCTGCCCTCGGATTCAGGTATTATAGTCAGAGAGCTTGCAGGGTGATTGGTTATCAGGCAGGAGAACACAAGGGGAAAGGTCATGTTAGAAAACCGTCCCTTTGCAAAGGCTGGGTTTAGCACAACTCTTGCACAGTGTAAGACACAAAAGCACGGGAACACAGAATTCCGATACGGTTTGTTACAATCAAGGCAATTTTGTCACATTCCTCCCTTTCTGCATGAAACCCCTTAGGACAGTGTTCAGAATTACACTGAGTTGTGATTGCAGTTCTAAGGCCAGGAATGTGCTTGATTTTTAAAGCTATAAAGTAGTCATATATCTCTCTGAAAAACTCTGGACTTGTTAAATGAAAAGCAATTTGAAACATCTGTATTAGAAGCTTTTTTTTAAAGTATCTAGACATTCAAAATTAATTACTTAAGTAAGGTCTTAAAGACTTCTTCCCTTTATCAATGATGTGAAAGAATTAATTTTTAAACCTTTTCCAGGGAGGAAATTGCCTGCTCAGGGATCAATTTTAAGGGGCCTGTGGATTCATCATGTTGCCAGCTCAATTTAAATGCTGCCTGTGTTTACAAAGAGCCAAAGCCAAGTATCATGTAACAATCATTTGAGAACATGTGTTCCTCCAACAAAACGAGTGTCCAAATAGAAAAAAAGAAAAAAATATTTATATCTCAAAACAAACAACAAAACCCAAGCAGAAACCCAGAACAGCAACAGCCACGGTTGAGATGGCAGGGATTGCACAGGTGTGGGACTAAGCAGCCTCCCCATCCTTAGTCCTAGTCCCTGCATCCTTAGGGCTTTGGTTACATAGTTCTGATGGTGATAATAAATTTTTGGTGGTATGGTCTGTGCTATACAATGATTAGTTTATAAATTCATAAGAAAACAAGCCAACTGAAATCCAAACTACTGTGTTAGCAGGCCCTGTTTATTTTATTTTATTTTTTTTAATTATACATAGCAAAAGCCAGGTAACTGATTCCTTGTGCAGTGACTCAGCAAAGGGCAGTGGAGGATTTTGTAGGAACTGCTCTCCAAATGTGCACTGAGTTTCATCTGTTCCAAAGCTCTGATGCTGTGGGTGTGATACTGAGTGTGCCCTGCTGTATCCCCTGGAAGGTGATGATGTTTCCCTCGCTTGTTGCACAGGGATGCCAGACACTCCCTTCAGCAAGACCAAAAGTGGCCGAGTGAAGCGTCCCATGAACGCATTCATGGTGTGGGCCCGGATCCACAGAGCTGCTGTGGCCAAAGCCAACCCAGGGGCCAACAACGCCGAGATCAGCGTCCAGCTCGGCCTGGAGTGGAGCAAACTCACTGAGGAGCAGAAGCAGCCCTATTATGAGGAAGCTAACAAAATAAAACTGAGGCACAGGGAGGAATTTCCTGGTAAACATCTTAGCTATTTACCTGAAGGCTGTAGAAGTGCAGGGCTTTTTGGAAAATCGATCTCTTGCATTATGGCGATCAACAGAGATAGAAAAAAAATGCAGATATTTCAAGTACATAATCCTGTGTGGTTGAAACAATGAATTTTTTAAAGCATCCAAAATGCTGGTGCTTAGAACACTGCAGCTACAGCAGCTTTTTTGAATGATTTAATACTCTAATGGCCAGAGAGTGAGTTTGTGTGGCCTGCTGCATCAGTTTCCTTGCTCCAGGAACAGCTGCCCAGGTGGCCTGTGGTGACACATGTCCATTTCTTAAAAGCAGGAAAGGGAAATGTCACAGGAAGCACAAACAGCATTGTATTCTGTGGGATTCTTCAACATGTAGACTTGAAGTTCCCACATAATGGTGTGGAAAATGTTTCACAGCTTTTTGTCAAGTGTTAAAGTTTGTACCCTTAACAATTTCATTTATCCAGAAGACAACAGAATGTAAAACAGAATGTAAAAAAAACTTTTAAAAAGCTGTTGAGATACCAGGTGTTGTGATCCTTTCTCTCTCTGTTGTCATAATGCTGCTTGTTCATGATCCTGCCTAATCTGTCATAAACAAAGAAAAGAACATCTCCCTCTCTCCTTGCATCTTAAAAAAAAGATGTTTCTTTAAAGTTGCATTGAGAGCATTAAGAATTAACCTGTGTAAGAAACCAAACAGCTCAGTGTAAATTCATGATATATTCTTATATCTGTTAATGTTTGGTTAATGTTGTCAGGCAAAGGCAAACCTGCTCTTCCACAATCTATCCAGGGTTCCCAGTGGATCATATTTTCTGTTATGTCTTGTAACCTGCAGATAGATGTGAGACTTAAGGGGTTAAAGAAACCATGAAGAAAGACTACATTTTGAGTAGCCACAGTTTCCTCCATGCTGAATGCCCACAGTGCAGTGACTGTCATGTTCTCCTTAATGTGGTTTCCTCATCTGGGCCACATGTCTCCCCAGTGTTTGCTAGTTTTTTGTCTCACAAGCAGCTGCTACTTGGTAACTTCTAAACAATACCCAAATATTTCTATTTCATTTCCATCTCCAGTAAAATTCCCCATTTCTAGCTCACCAAAACAAGTGGAGCATTGCCATTGCCTAAAGGAGCAGGTTTTGGACTTGTCTTACCAGATCCTTCAGAATTATAGCATAGCTTTAGATAAATAATGAAATCACCTGAAATATTGGATGTCTGCATCTTTTTTTCCCATCTCTGACAGGTTGGGTTTATCAGCCAAACAAAAAGAAGTGTTCACCACCACCTGGCTCTGCTGCATTTTCGGGCACTTCCCAGAATACCATCACTACAAATCCAGCTGGTACCCTTCCCTTCTCATCACCTACTTACTCTTTTGTCAACTCCAGTGTTAAGAACAGTATTGGACGTCCAGTCTGTGAGTTTTCAGTAGAGAATTATTTTAAAAATTCAGAATTTACCTGTGCCAGTAGTGACAGGGCTAGGGGGAATAGCTTCAAACCAAAAGAGAGTAGGTTTAGATCAGATGTTGGGAAGAAACTTTGCTGTGAGTGTGGTGAGGCCCTGGCACAGGTTGCCCAGAGAAGGTGTCATTATTTACCAAGACTTCTTTCTACTTAAGATGTTAAGCTACAGCTGTTTCTTTCCCTCATTTGGGTCTCCACCTCACAGATACCCTGGAAGGATCCTTCTTTTTTACAAAAAGTCCACAGTGGCAGTGAAACAGTGTGAAAGCCCCCAGTGTAAGAGCTGACCTGCATATTCCTTAGAGAAAGAGCTCTGGCTCTGTCAGTGCATGGATATGGGATTTCAACAGCAAATAGCTCAGATCCAGGCAATGGATTTTCCTCTAAATATCCTGGAAAGGGTTGCTTTTTTGCAATGAGACAAGAAAATTAAATGCCTGATTATGCTGTGTGGTAATAATTGGAGATATTAAAACAAAAGAATACTCAGCTTCCTTCTGATGAAGTTCTGAGTTAGTGATGTTTGAAAATTCCT
>NW_005054308.1:8084918-8088360 GCF_000277835.1 Geospiza fortis | reverse complement strand
TTTCCCTATAAAGGCAGAGCTGTTGAGATGTGATTTGAGAGTGTACATTGAAGTTTGTGCTCTGCAAAACATTTCAAAGTAAAATTCTCTAGTGTGTACATTCATTGATGAAATAAGGAAACATATTGGAGATTAGAGTGGTTTAGGCTCCTGAGCACACAGATTTGTTATAAATTTGGCTCATTTCATGTCAGTAGACTTTGTGAGGTCTTCTGAGATGAAGGCACACTCCAGCCCATTGTGGGGCCTTACTAGGGCGAGACAGAGCCTCACCAGAGCAGTGGACCCACATCAGCCACTTCCTTCTTCCTGTGGGTTTCTGTGCAATGCAGCTTTAGTGTGTGGGCTCCAAACCCATCTCTCAGAATGGTGTCACATTAAATGTATGACATGAGTTGCTGGGAAATTTCAGGGGTAATTATTTTGACTGTACCCAGAAGTGCTGTGGTTTGCTGTGATGCTGTTTATCAGAACTCTGTTCATGCCTGACAAGTAACTGTTTTGTGTTTGAAGGTGAGTCTCCCGCCATCCGTCTGCCGGCCTCTTCCATCCAGCACGCTGTGCCCATGACCCTTTTCCAGACCACGGCTGCAAGCACCACATCAGTGGCTGTTGCAGTTCCAACCCTGCCCCTGCGCCCTGTAGTTTCATCACAGCACTTTGCTGAGCCTGCTCAGACAGAAGCTTTTGTATCACCTGGGCTCAATTTCTCCCTGAAGAGACCTGCACCCGTTTTCGCTGAGAGCTTCAGCAACAGAAACCCGAGTAACATCAGCAGCACTAGTGGCAGGTTTTCTGTCTCTAACAGTGAGATGCCAGGGATTTCTGTTTTTCCTAGAGGCATAGCTCTTCCCCAGGCTACCCCTTTTATTCCCTCACCTGCCTATGTGTCTGCTCCCATTGGACAACCAGCCAGTTTGTTTGGAGGAACTCCTCAGTTTCCATTTTGCCACCCTTCCTTTATACCTGGACCTCGCTGTTTCCCCTCAAGGTAATGAAACCATTTCAATACCAGTAAGAAAAAAATGCTGAAAGGCAGAGAGTGTTTTGCCTTGCAGACAGCAGGTGGAGCATTGAGAGGGAAAGGAGCTCTTACCTTCCTGTAGCTGCTGTGTGCTGGACCCCCTGGCCTCAGCCTGCTCGTAATACGTGCCCAGTTACTGAAAGCTCCACAGAATTATTGCAATTGTAATTGGCACTCCCAAGGCCATGGAAAACAAGAAGTATCTTCTTTCCACTTTATGGGTCTAAGTGCAGTTGATTTCAGCAGAAGAGCATTAGGTAGAGATAATGTAAATATAGTTTGAAAGTGGTCAGATAGAATTGAAGTAGGTGTGTCCTGGAGGTGTCTCCTGGGTACACTGTGATTGCCATAACTGTTCATATTTCTGAAACCCAGCCTGGTGGGAAGTGCCTGCAGAATTCCTGTGTAAGTAGTAATTCCTAGTTCTTCCTTTTCAGTCAATCAGAGGTCCCCTAATCAAAGAATTTCCAGGCTAACACATGTAGTGTCCCGTGGGTGTTTGTGGGCCGAGCATGCACAGAAAGCACCAGTGCCCTGGTGCAGGTGGCAGCTCAAACACCAGGCATCTGATGCTTATTCTCTACAGGGCATCATTTTGCTTTCATGACTGTGCAGTAGCAAATGTAACAAATTATTACAATTATCAGACGTAAATTTTGTCTGTTTATGCACTGTTATTCTCACTAGCAGCAGCAACCAATATGTTCCTGTGGCAATGAGACCGCCTGGTCTTTAATTAGGGTTAATGATGACCCATCAAACTCAGAACAACTTCATGAGCTGACAAGTGCAATACAAGACATTTCTATTTTTGAGGTCCTTTAAGGAAACACAGAACACATATTCCCAAAATTGCTAAAAATGATCTTTGCTCAGCCCTTGGTGTCTGAAACGAGATGGTTTTGTGAGGCCTCTGAGAGAGAATAGTTCTTGTAGCATAAAAGACTGTTCTGATCTTACACAATAATGGACTTCTGAAGTCCATTAATGCCAGCTGAATGCCAGCTTTGCTAATGCCAGGGTCTTTCTAATACAGTTATTTATGAGTTCTCTGTCCTATAAACTCATTTCTTGCATACAAGAGTCATGATTTCTGAACTGAAAGTGCAGATGTATGCACTAAAAATTTAAATATTAGATTGGAATGATCAGTCCCCTTGAAACCTCAAGAGATATTGTATCAATGTCTTTACAATGCCTGCACTGTGGAGCTCTATTACTTCTTCACATATTTTTGTTTTCTTCACAATGTAGTGAATTTCTCTAAAACACTGTAAATTACAATCCCTGTGTCTTTCTGCATCAGAATAGAAATTCAGGCATCTGCCACTGGAGGAATACAGTTCCATTTGACATAGTAACTTCCTGAAATTTACTATGTGGTTACTTTTTAAAAATTTATTACTGTGCATTCTTTAAATATTAACATTGACAACCACATATTGGGCACGAGGACTCCCTGTCCTGTTTGATAACAGTGTAATATTTGTAATTTGAAAATTACAAATAAGAGTGCTTTGCCCCAGGTCTGTCATAAATTTTGGCATACAGACATTACACAAAATGACTTTTGATGCTTTTTAAAATTAATCTGAGTAAATTGGTTAACTCACTGCATGCTGGTTTATCTGTGGTATTATTTGATTGATAAATACAGTGGGGTTTATGTTTGTTCTCAGAGCAACCTCATGTGTGCTGAACTACTGAACTACTCTTGTTATGGCCCTAGTGCTGAAATTAGGCATGGTTTTAAATTTGTGTGTTTGAAAAAATGGGATAAGCTGAGTAGCACAGAACATCAGTGTCATTGTGCAGCCCTGCATTTCTGAAAGCCAACCTTGAATCTCTTCCCTTGCAGCACATTCCCACTCAGAGCTCCGTTTGGCTACGGGAATTTCTCCAGCTCAGTGCCTCAGTGCTTTGGCTTTTATGAGGAGAGGAACCAGAGGCAGGAGGTGATATTTTCCACTCTGGATGAAGACTATCGTTTCAGGGCATACTCAGAGGAGAGGCTCTGTGAGAACCAGCGTGTCTGTGGGAGCCCGGAGGTCGTGTCCTGTCAGAGCACCTGCAGCGAGGAGCGAGTTCTCAGCCCCTTGCCACAGCTGGACGTGGAAGTGGTAGAGGAGGTTTTGCCATCTCCCCCATCTACTCCCTCCAGCACTTACATTGTCAATGTAACTGACAGTGATGAGGAAGAGGAAGTAAAGTTTTTTCAAGTATTGTAATTTTTAAAACTTATTATAATCCAGAGAGATATTATAGAATGGAAAATAAATGTTTTCCTCAACACCACGTTTTCAGTCAATGTGTTCAATGGGAAACCCAGGTGGCTTTAGTAAGTTGCACAGGTCATTTTGCATTTTGTCTGATGAGCTGTTTGTATAAGAGGAAAGTCTTATAAATAGCAGAAAATGC
>NW_005054308.1:8083629-8084859 GCF_000277835.1 Geospiza fortis | reverse complement strand
TTTCAGGGTATAAAACAGCTGTTTGTGGGATTATTCTCTAGATCTAACATCCCTCTTCTCCTATCTTTCTTTTTATACCCTGTAGAGTAGGATATCAGACATATTTCAATGTACCAGAATCTAGAATGGTACATAACTGTTGTGATTTATTCTACCAAGCCCAGAGAAAGGGAAGACTGGTTTAACATATCCTGGACATGCTAATGGGAAACTACATGTGAGAGTAACCCCTTCTTCCTTCCCAGCTAGAGCTGATGTCCTGGAGTGGTTGTTAGGGATCTGTGTCACTGCAGCCAGCCCTCAGCTGAGCTCTCTTGAAGGCTCTCCTGTCTTGTCTATAACAGAAGTGAAAGTTACACAAACAACCCACTCAAACCTCGCTTCCTCTGCATCATCCCTCAGCAGGTCTGGCAGCCCTGCAGCCAGGAAAAGGTTTATAGTTCCCATTTCTAGCTGATTTTCAGCTCACCCACAAACTTTCCTATAATGTATATTCCTGAAGTGCCAAGTATCTGTTCCAAGTGCTGTTACTTCTCCTCCTGAAATGTGGGAAGTGGCCAGTGTTGGCAGGGCCAGTGCCTTGGAGGCTGTGTGCCCTCCTGCAAGCTTTCATGGCAGTGCAGAGGGCAACTGGGACATAAGAGGGACATGCTCTCTCTTATAATTATTTTCCTCCTTATTGTTTACCTTAATCTAAACAAAAAACCACCTTGTGTTCTTGAAAAACAGATAATGATTTTCTGTACAAAATTTGTTTTCCTCCTGCCTAGACACTTGGTGCTTCCCAGTGCATCACTGCTATCCATTTACAGAGACAACTTCTCCAAAATTACTGGGCAGTTTTATGGATTGGATGTTATTAAAAGCCCTTGTGCTGTTATGCCTGTTTCCCTTTTCTTATTAGAATTAACTATTTCAGTATAATTGTTGATGTGTTGGAGAAGTTTGCAGGTAGCCCAGAGAGGATTATAATTGTTTCACATGTGGAAATAGAGTTAAAAGATGTGTCTGCAAATATAATCACCTTCAAGTTTGCTTGCCTGTAGGGATGGAGCAAAAGTCATAGCAGAAAGTGGTAGCAGTGACCCACCCTTTAAAAGAAGCACAGGGAGTGCTTTGATACCCTTTTGCTATCAGCACATCAGGACAAGCCCTTGTCTAGCTCCTGATCATCTTACAGCACTTCTCCCTCTTTAGCAGGACAGCTGCTCCAGGGCCCTTCCAAATATT
>NW_005054308.1:8083284-8083619 GCF_000277835.1 Geospiza fortis | reverse complement strand
CCTACATGGGTGGTGGAAAAGCAGAGCTGAACAGAATATTCTGGGTCAGCTGAAGCTGCTCTCAACTGTCAAGACACTGGATAAAGGAGTTAATTCTTGAATCTCCAGTTTCCTTCACAGATTCACAGCCTCCTTCCTTTGATCATTTCAAATGATCTGAACCAGAAGAATTTTCCGTAAAATGGGAGATTTCACATTCCACTCGAGTCAGCCAAAGTTGTAACATTTCTCTCATCAGTGAGAGTGTGTGTAATGCAGAGGTTAGGCAGGACAGTCCTCTCCCTTCTCCCTTCTCCTGCTAAGACTTTGATTCTGGGTAAAGTTTCCTTCAGTGT
>NW_005054308.1:8080368-8083245 GCF_000277835.1 Geospiza fortis | reverse complement strand
AAGAACATTTAATTTTACTGAGCTGTGGTACACATCAGTGATTCTCTGCTCAAGTCTGGTTCTTGAACAGGCATTTTCCTCTCCCTGGGCCCATTTCTTTCCAGGTGCCTAATTCCTGATTTACTATGAACATAAAGGGAGAATCCTCATCTTTTCCACTCCAGCTAACAACAACAGCATTAAATCATCTTGAAAATTGTCAAGCAAGTGCAGAACCCCCTCTGCAGATGCTCTGTCATCAGCTTTGCCCTGGGGAGGCTGAAACACCTCACCCTTGCTCCGGGTGCTGCACGGAGGCTGCTGCTCCATGCCTTGGCCACGGGGATGTAACAGATGAGGGAACAAAGCAGATCTGAAATTCCCAGCTGATACTCTTTATCAGACAGTTTGGATCCTGGAGGAAATGAGTCTGAGCCTGTGTAATTCTTAGATAACCAGAAGTCTGACCTTGTTCTGTGAAATCCAGCAAATGTCTCACTGACTTTGGGGAAGAGCTCTTGAAGAGGTGGGCACAGGCAGGATCTGACTCACCCTGTGCCAGAAACAGCATTACAGCACCTGAGCACTGTTAATAAAGCTAAAATACCCTGAATTTTTCCATGCAGCAAAGTCTCAGTAAAGTAAATTATATATTTTATTTATATATATATATATATATATTAACCTATATATAAGCACTGGACAGCCTGTTGTTATATTTTTATACAGGGAGTTTCTGGTGGTTTTCAAGTGACATATCTGTTCTCATATTACCAAGATCCAAAGGTAAAAATATCACTATATAACAAATGCAAATATTACACATATTTTATTTTTATGATATTTGAACGCTGAAAACAATCACAAGCAGATAGTTATTGGACTAAATATTTTAATAATCTTAACATAAGGCTCATTTTATTCAATTTTGTGCTTTTTTGAGCTGATCTTCTTTTAGAGAAATATATGGAGCAGTCCCTGTGAAGATTTGTTGTACTGAGAAGATTTGTGACAATCTTTTAGTACCAGCATACATGTTCCTAATCAAAGTGATTTTTTTTTTTCTTTTGGATAGGCAGAAATTTTATGCAGGGATGAAAGCAGGGTAGCTAAATTTGTGTCTAAATTTGGCTTGCATTTTTACTTATTTATAATATAGACATGCACAATAGTGCCATTGTTTTCTTCTATATTACAGGCAGCTATAAATAAGTAGGGGAATTCACAGGGAAAAAACCATCAAGATTTCCCTTCAGGATATTCCATATGATTAGAAAAGAGCTGAAATTTTGCCCCTGTATTTTTTGCTCTTCGAAACAAGATGATTTAGTTGTGCCATGAAAATTCTTGACCTCTCTATGGGTCAGCTAAAATGTCACTTATAGCCTCTCACCCTGATTATTCCCTCTAGGTGTCCCTACAGTGCCTGACTTTCCTCTGCCAGGGTGCTACCAGGAATAAATTGACCTTCACAAGATCAGAGAGATCCAGTTTGTGAAGTGCTGGGGGACAAAGGGGACATCTGTGAGATATAAGCCAAAATGGTATCTGCAAAAGGGAACAATCACCTTTCCTTTGGGCCACCCTGGCAGGAACCCACAAAAACCTTCAGTATAAAAGATATTAGAGTTTTCAATAGCATAAATAATGCTCTGGACAATAGACAAAATCATTACTGTTATCTGGCAAACCTTTATTTTGAAGGGAGTATTCGCTTCCTACCAGCCTGATTTACTTATACACACTACACTTATAACCTCTCTATAAACATGCAAATTGTCCCCATCTCTCATTTCCCTGGTGGTTCACCTACAAAGACACTTGAAGTATAGAGACGAATGGAAAGGGTTGAATGGAAAATGCAGATCAATGTCTATCTGAAGAGTGTGGCTAAGAGGTAATGGCTCTTCCTGACCCCATAAAAATCCGTGTCAGCCAACCCTGGCAGCCTTGAGTGGGGCTGCAGCTGAGCTGGGAGTCACACTGACACAGGGAGGGCAGCTGCTCTCTGTGGGCTCAGCGTGTGCAAGGAGCTCCTACAGCACCATGGAGTCGCCCAGTGTTTGCAGCTGGTAACCTCAGCATGGTCCCACCAACCTGGGCTCTCCTGTCCCGGTGTGACCCCGACCCCACGGGCTAATTCAGCAGTCGTGCAGCCCCCAAGGTGCTCAGCAAAGAGATGATGTGCGGACTTCAAGCCTTGGCTCAGCCCTGAAGGATGCAGGAGAAGACAGGGATGCTCCTTCGGGAGCCTCATGGCACAGACTGGATATCCCTGAGGGGCAGCACCAGGAATACGAGCTGTGGATGTTCCCAAGTGCTTCCTCAAGCCTGGCCCTCCCATCGACCATAAGGGGAGAGAGTCAGAGAACGTCCTTTTGTGTGCCTTTTATACAGGCACATGAAATCTATCCCGTATCCCCTCAACTGTCCAGGAGTAATGTATTTCCCAGGAATGGAGAAATTTAGGATGTCTCTGGAACCACGGGATCAGCTATGGTAAGATTGCACATAAATACACCAAACAAATAAACAAACAGCTCTTGAGCTCCTTCCTTCCCCCAGCTCTCCCCTTTTTCCGAGCTTTGGAGGCACAATGGATTTCCGTGCTGGCCAAGGCGCTGGAGGGGGGTTTTGCAGAGGGAGCCCCAGGGAGGCGCTCAGCTTTCCCCCTGCCCCGAAGCGGGGACAGAGCCCCGCGGGGCAGAGCCGGGGGACCCCCGGGAGCATCCCCGGCTGTGCGGAGGGAGAGCGGGAGAGGAGGGGGCTGCGGGGCGGACCCGGAGCTCTGCGGTGGGAGGGGACAGGCGGCGCCGGGAGGGTTTATAGGGCGGCGGCGGCGGCGGAGAGCGGTCCCTGCCCGGAGCCATGCGGGGCCGGGGGCTGCTCTGCGGCATC
>NW_005054308.1:8049938-8080077 GCF_000277835.1 Geospiza fortis | reverse complement strand
CGGGTGGCCCCGGCAGCCCCAAGGTAGGTCGCGCCCAACGCTTGGTCCCTGTTTTGTTTGCAGACCTACCTTTGCGGGGACAGGGGGGTGGCGCGGGGAGCACGGCGCCTGGTGATGCGCGTTTTGGGTTTGCTGAGCTGTGGGGATGAGCGAGGAGCTGCCAAAGCTCCCGCAGATCGCAGGAAAGGCTGTATGAGCTGGCTGGTGCGTCTGGGAACTGCATTCACTCTGCTCTCTGCCGTGCCTTAAAGCCTCGGTCTGTGTCTGTGAAAGGGGAGCGGGGCCATGCCATCGGTGGCATAACAGGGAGCATTAGGGAATTCTTCTTCTTCTGGATAGCAGAATCTCCTGTAGGAGAACATAAGCCCAGAAAGCTATCTGTGTCCAGGACTGTACCAAAATAACTGTGACCAGCAGGTCAAGGGAGAGGGTTCTGACCCTGTGCTCTGGTCAGGTGAGACCCCAGCTGCAGTGCTGTGTCTGGGATCCCCAGCACAGGGACCATATCGACCTGTTGGAGCCAGGCCAGGGCTGGGCAGTGAAGATGCTCCAAGGGCTGTATCATCTCTCATATGAAGACAGACTGAGAGAGTTGGGGTTGTTCATCCTGGAGAATTCTCTGGAAAGACCTTGTAGCATCTTTCAGTACCTAAAAGAGCTACAAGAGAGCTGGAGAGGGACTTTTTACAGGAGTGTGGAGTGACAGAACAAGGGAGATTGGCTTTAAGCTGAAAAAGGGCAGGTTTAGATTAGATATTTGGCAGAAATTTTTGACTGTGAGGTGGTGAGGCACTGGGAGAGGTTGCCCAGAGAAGCTGTGGATGCACAGCATCCCTGGATGTGTGCAAGGCCAGGCTGGATGGGGCTTGGAGCCATCTTTCCTAGTGGAAGGTGTCCCAGCCCAATGGCACGGGGACGGAAGAAGATGGCCTATAAGATTCCTTCCAGCCCAAACCATTCTCTGGCTCTGTAAATCCCAGCTGGGATGGTGCTTCACTGGGCAAGAAGAGCCAGCCAGCAGCTCAGGTGGGTTTGGCTGTGTCTCAGACACTGTGTGTTAATACAGATCTCACCCCTGCTGCTGTTCCATGGGGGGATGAAGGGATGCCTCAACAGCCTCCAGACTCTGACAATCACTGAGGACCAGATAACACCAAACACAAAACACAGCTCCCCTTCCCAGGCTTGGTGTTGTTGCAATCAAGAAGTAATTGCAGTTGTGAGATTGAGAGAAAGAGGAAAGTCCACAGGGTGTTTTTTACATTGTGAACCGAAAAAAAAACCGGGGAAGCTCAGCATTATGGAGAGATGTCATTTTTCTTGAATATAGTGGTGTTATTTGGGAATATATTAATGGGTCTTTTCCATAATATGAGACTTTCTAAAACTTATCATTGTGTCCTATTACATACAAAAAACCCTACAATGACTCTCTCATGATCTTAGTTCTTTTTAAAATGCCCTTGTGATACTGCCTGCAGGTTTTGGTTCTGTTATTGATAGTGATGCAAATACATCTGGAGAGCATTTCCCCTCAAATAAATTTGCTGTGTCTCAGGGGTCACACTTGGTTTGTTTCAAGCAAGTTCCCATTGGCTCTGAAATGAGTGCTAGCAAAGCTTATATGCAGCTGGGCTATTTCACTTACACAGCAATTGATGGACTGAAGCAGTGGGATTGCTGAAGGAGGAGGGAGGGTGATATTAGCAATAATGATGTTAGCACAACCTTTGTGAAGAGATTTTATGGTGATGGAGACCCTCAGCTATGGGCAAGGCAGCCTTACAGTGCTTTCATGTTAGTGAGTGAAGCACAGACCTATCCTCAGATGAATTGTGCACCTGTGCTTTAGTAAAAGAAGCTCTGCCTGTTGCAATTATCCCTTTTTGTACATCCTAAATGTATTAACTTGCTTTGCATCATCTGCATGGGCCTGATGCCATCCATCCTGGAAACTGAAGGAGGGATGAGCAAAACCCAGAATATGAGCAGGGAGCTGATGAAAAGAGATATTTGTATTTGCTGAAATGGCAAGTGAGCATATCTCTGGGTTGACAGAACATCTCATTCAGTCAACCTTGCTTTCTTTCAATATTCCGTTCCTCAAAGTGTCCTCCAAAACTGATTTAAAAATACTCTGGGTTAATAATTTCACCAATCCTCATGATTTCTCTTTTCTTCCAGCTGAATAAAGTGCACTGTCATATTAATATGAGCTATTTCTCTTCTGGGGAATTTGTTCCTCCTTTTCTCTATAAGAAAGCATTCAGACTTGGAAATCCCAAGCTGTCTTTATGCAGTGGTTTTGCTTTGAGGGAGGTGAAACTGCAGACCCCAGAGCCTCTTCTAGTTGCTCCTCTAAAAAT
Organism: Geospiza fortis; assembly: GCF_000277835.1. Lineage (NCBI taxonomy): Eukaryota > Metazoa > Chordata > Aves > Passeriformes > Thraupidae > Geospiza > Geospiza fortis. Next base: position 8,077,711 of record NW_005054308.1, on the reverse strand, counting down.
CTCATTCTATGCTTTAAGTCTCTGGAATGATTCTTTTTTTTTTTTTTTTGGGGGGGGGGTAGTGTATGCATTTGCCATTGCACTAGGAAATTGGGGTGCATTCTGTTCAAACCAGCAGGCCCTGGGGAGGCCTGGAATTCTGTCTGTGCAATGGTTGGAGTCTGGAGGCATCCAAGGGTCCCTGTTCCCTGCCTTTCAGTGGCACTTTCTGTGAGTAAAGGAACAAAGTGAGAGTCTCTGGAAGAGGCATGATTCCTCTTGTCCTGAAATAGGCTCCTAAAAATGTCCTTCTGCTGGGACAACAAAGGAAGCTTTGGTTAACTAGCTTGGATATTTGACTCTTCAATCTCTGGGGCAAGCTGGGATGTCCTGTGATGTTGTGCTGAGCACAGTGCACAGCAGAGGGAGGTGCAGGGAGCTCTTCCCATCCAACTGCACCTCCAAGCACTCCAACATCAGGACCTATTGCCTTGCCTGAGCACTTTACTCCTCCTGAGACACCAAGTGGTGTCTCCAGCTCAGGTACAGCATCCCAGCAGATGCCTGCACTGCTCCCTGCCTCTGCATGGCCGTGCTGTGGGATGCAGCAGCGTGCCTGGAGCTGGGAGCCACCTTGGTGCATCCCTTCCCTTCCCCATCACTCCAGGTCTGAAGTAGGAGGAAGGCAAGGGGTGGTTTAAGGTCAGCTGCTGTTTCAGTTTGTATTTGTGGATGTGTTCATAAGGATGATGTGTGAGTAACAGGCACCCTCTCCCCTGCACGCAGCACCCACTCCGAGCTGAAGTTACAGTGGAGGCAGAAGGCCAGGAGCTCGTCTTGGAACTGGAGAAAAACAGGTAAGTAAGTGTGCTTGTGCCCTGCATTGTGGTCCCACTTAAATAATGAATAAGGATTACAGTGAGGTCAACAGGAAAACCTCCTCTGACTTCAGCAGAGTTTGATAAAGACAGGATGTGGAAGTCCTTCACTGGATTTCAAGGTTATTCCGAGTCCCCTCAGATGTTAATCACCCCAAGAACACATTATAGCAGAGCTTTGTCAGCAAAAAAACAGATGGTGACCTGGCCCTCAGTGTGTAAACTTATTTTTGCATCATAATTCTTCCTACATTAACTGGAAAATGTTGTTGATATGAAGCTCCCTATTTACCAAATGGCTCAGTGCTTTAGAGTCAGTGTGACTCTAATGAGGATTTCATTTGCTGTGATCCAAAGAGGTCCTTCTCTGCTTCCTAGGAGAAATGATCTGACAGTTTCGATTCCATTAGTGCCCTTCATGCTAAAGCAGACTGAAAAATTGGTTTTGCATTAACTGAAATGCAGCCTCCTCTTGGGCATGTGAGAGCAATGCTGTGTGCTGTCATAGGGTGTGATGCATATTGAATTCTGCTGAAGCTGCAGGAGATTAAGGTGGGGAGAAGGATTCTGGTCTGGAGGCCACCCCAGAGCCCCTCTGCCCTGTGAGTACATTAGTTTCCAGCAGTGGAATAGCAGCTGGGAATTCAGCTGCAAGAAAATTTATCTTGTCTTTGCTCAGCAGTCCTTGTACTGTTGGTGTTTTACTTATTTTTAAATGTGTTTGAAGATTTATCTATGGAAATACAGCCAAATGTTTGTCTGCAAGAATCAGTAGGAATAATAACCTCAGAATAATTACCCTGCTTATATTTTAAATGTATTTTATGGACATCCCAACCATAGAGATTGAGAGCTCAGCTTTCCTCCTTGAAGAGTGAAGTGTCAGAAGATCTTACTAGTTCTGATGGCAGTGCCTAAACATAAATGAGAGTCAGGGTGTTTTGGAGGAAAACCAGGGGTTTTTTGTCACTTTCTGCAGTAAAGCCTGAAATGTGATGGCTGATGGAAGACGAGTATGAGGTTTTTTCTGTAAAAAGTCACAAAACCTACTGAGAGTTCCAGTGCTGCAAAAACCGGATGCTTTTCACAGGCAGTCATGCACCTGTGTAGAACTAAACAGAAACAGCTACAAATTCTGTATTTTTCAGCTGGGAAAACAAGGCCAGGCACCATGAGCACTGCTAAGCCAGTCCTGTCTGGAGGAATAGCTGCTGCTGGTGACTGTGGCACCAGGCCAGGTCTGAACTGAGCCTGGAAGCAGCACAACCTCTGATGCTGCTGGGGGTCTCCTTCCAGGACTGCCAGGCCTTGCTGATTCTGCAGTTGCTATGCAAAGGTGAATATTTCTGGCACAGAAAGCTGGCCAGAGAAAGGATCCTTGCTGAGTTGATGTGTTTGAGCTCCAGGCTCAGTGATGTAAGCTCCAGGTGCTCGCGGGAGCAGTGCCGTGCTATTTCCAGCACAGAAAAACCCTTTGCTGGTGTTAGTAAACAGAGTTATAATAATAGAAGGTTCCTATTGTGTTTATTTCCTGAAGTGCATTTTCATTCATTGAGATGTATACACACAGGCTTGGAAGTGTGTGCACACGCTTCCACTGCAGGATGGATCTCCTTTACAAGTGCTGATGAAGTAGCATTTGGTTGAAAACCAACTAGTTTGGGGCTTTTAATTTTTATTTTCAGTGGAAAATGCAGGTGATTCATACACAGCAGTGCTTCATGTTGGAGTCTTGCTTGGCCTCAAGTCTTTGCTCAAGAAAGGTGGTGGTACAATCACAAAATGCAATTAGTGGAAGGGCTCCACTTCTCAGAGACTTGTGAAAGTGCTGAAGTAGTTTAGACACTTAAATTGAAAGAGGAATGATGAAGTCCTGTGTACTTATCAGCATCCACAGAGCACTTTTAAATGGAAACAAACCTCTTCTCCTTGTTGAAGAGTGTGGCAAGGCAGAGCTCAGCCTGGGGTTGCTCCACAGCACCCAGGAGCTCATCACTGCTCATGCTTGTCTCACAGGGGAAGCTGAGGTTCTGGGCGAGGTCTGGGGTGCTGAGCAGCTGCAGAATCCAGGACTTCTTCTGGGAAGAGTTTGTTGCCCCAGGAAGGAAAGTGAAATCCCCCAAGTGGGAAGTGTCTCTTCAAAGCTGTACAAAACCTGTAAGCTCCAGGTTGCAAATTCACATGAAAATGGGCATAAGAGAACTGCAACTTCAAGGGAGATACTTGAGGCTTTTTAAACTAAAACAAGCCTCAGAGAAATGGGCTATTTAATTGCTCCAGTTTAGAGGAGCATTTGGAAACCAGCTTTGCTGCTGAGGTTGGTGCTGTGCTCCCCCTCTGTCCCTGGGCTCTTTCAGGTGATGTTCTTGGTGGATTAGGCAGCCTTATTGCACATTCCCCACTCTCCTTCTGGAGAGACAACTGATTAAATTGCTTTGAAAGGTGAGGGAAGTGTCATAATTTGTACTTTGGTAGGAACATTCTAGTTTCAATATGTGGAAGAAGTGTTCACACCACCCAATTTCATATTCCACATGAAAAGCACATCACGTTCATCCACAGAGGTGAAACACAGAAATTATTGCATATCTTGCTTCAGAGCTGTGCCCAACCCAGTGTTTTGTAATAAGCTCATCACACATCTGCATTTGGGCTTCATATATCTGTGAATACAATTATTGCATTAGCAGTTAGCATAATATTGCATTATTTCCTGTCCAGGAATTTGATAAGAAGTCAGAAGCACACTGGAGTTTCAAGCAGAGTTCACAACACACTAACATTTCAGGATAATGACAAAATATATCACTCAAATGACTTTGGCTTGTTTTAAATGACTCAAATCCATGTTGTGCAGCTGTGGGATTGGAAAGCTCAAAGCTGCACAAACAACAAATATATGGAGAGTTGCCTATAAAGCAGCTTTAAATTTGGCTGAGGCTTAGGAGCGGAAGAATCTGAGTTGCAAACTTTGGATGAAAAGTGACTTTTTTGAAAAGGCATTTGCATTTGTTAATAAAAAGCAGCTTTGAGCCAAGCAGGGACAGGCTGAGAGCCTTTCAATGTGTGTGGCAGCATTGCCTGGGGTGAGGCTTTTCTTACTGAAGAGGAGAGCTCCCATTTGCACAGCCGAAACCTGCATGGAATTTGGCTTCTCACCTCAGTGAAGGAAAGGGAGCAAAAAGATTCTTTCTCTCTTCTCTCTTTTCTCTCTTCTCTCTTCTCTCTTCTCTCTTCTCTCTTCTCTCTTCTCTCTTCTCTCTTCTCTCTTCTCTCTTCTCTCTTCTCTCTTCTCTCTTCTCTCTCTTCTCTCTTCTCTCTCTTCTCTCTTTGGAAGAACAGACTTGGGAAAGGCTCTCTCAGCCACCAGGGGTATTGGAGGCTTCTCCAGGGGTGTCCCTGCCTGTGGATGAACCCCTGGGAGAGCCTGGGGCTGTTGGTTTCAGCTCCTTATTCTGGGCACTGCGCTGGGTGGCAAAGCCCTGGTGGAGATGTGCAGGAACTGCCTGAGGACACAGCAAAGGAGATCCAGAGCTCACCTGGTCTGACCTCAGGAGCCAACAGAAAGTTGTTTTTAAGCCACTCTGATAGGGAGCAGCATCATTTCCAAGCTCTGTTGGCCCCACCTGGGTAGGTGACAAGTGGTCCCACCCAGCCTGGTGCTCTCAGTGGTGCAGTAAAAGATCTGTGTGTCACTTATATTCCAGTGTTTCCTGCTTTTGCACATTTCCAGGGCCTCTCTACCAAATGAGTGAGGAAGTTGCTGCCCATTTCTAAGCAGGAAGGATATATGAGATTATTCCACTGGTGGGCTACACATCATCAGTGTCTAATGGGCTTCCTTCATGGGCAGGGGTTAAGGGTTATGCAAAGGGGAAATTGAGTTTATCCTGCTCTACTGTCTCTTGGAACTGTCAGAAAAACAGGGGTGGGATCTGGAAAGCCACAGCTGCTTTTCAGCTTCCTGATTCCCTCAGGATATTCAGTGATTCCTCTGTGTGGGGCAGAGAGGAAGAGACCTGGAAATTAAACCTTTTAAATCTTTTGTGCACTGACTCATTATCAGCCAGCTTTCCATTTATTTCATTTCCTTTTTCCTTTATGATTCCTAGTGGTAAGACAAGGGTCTGTGTGATAAATCTTTCTTGGGTCCTGTAACACAATTTACACAGTGAATGTCACAGATGATGTGGGTGGGAGAAGGGGATGGAGAGTCTTTAGTCTGTGGTGCTCTCCCAGGCCTTAAAAATGGCTTGTTTAGTTCCACCTCAATAGTTGGAAAGCCACTCTTTCCTTCCAAAGTTCTGTGTTTACACAATAAACATGTTCTTAGCAAAAGCTCTAGAGGAAGGGAGCTTAAGAGCTCCAGGATTCATCTGGATGGAACTCACCAAGAAAAAAAAATTGGATTCCATTGGTTTTATGAAGTGCCAGGTTTTGACTGCAATATTCCAGAGGCTTGAAATCTCCCATTTCCCACTACTGGTGGATATGGAAAGCAGGCCTGCCTGCTTGTGTTGTCATGAGTCATGTGTTGGTCGTGTTCAAGATGGGGCCACTTCAGGTTTTGATAATAAATTCTGGCTTTAGGGAACACTTAAGTGACTGAGAGGCAAGAGTTCACATTCCCCTTCTTACCCTACTTGGATCCTGTTGAGAGGCAATGGAGTGGGACCACGAATTGTAGATGGAAATCTCATGTCTAAAGTTTCTTGGGAAAATCAATTCCCTCCACCCCCAGATGCTGTCAGCCTGGCTGGACAGATTTATTGTGATTTGAGGAAAGGGACAGGGAAAGGGATGTAAGAGACTGCAGGCTCCACTTTTCTTTGTCCCATGACTGAAAAATCAATGTCAATGTTTCTCATGAGAGCCTCATGGACCATTTGGCTTTTGTTTTTTTGGGAGGAAATAAAAACCATGTCCATCTCCTAGATACTGCTGGGTGTTTCTAAGCTGGCAGCTGTCCATGCAGACTAGCCCCTCTGTAAAATGAACCCAAACAAGGTTGCTGATGGGACCAAATTACTAAAAGTCCTTCTTGCTCTAATTAGTAAGAACATCAGAGTGCTGCTGGGGCACTCTGGGTGCCTGTGGGTGATCTCAGGCTGGTGCGAGTGTGTTCATGGCAGCCCCGAGATCCTCTTAGGCTTGTGCTAACAAGTGATGTTTTATAGGCAAAACTGCTGCCATTTATCAGGAAAACAGGGGTGAGGTTCTCTAGAGCAGCTGGGAAATGTGCACTCCCTCAAGGGGACATGGCCATGCAAGCAGAGCCCCAGCTTTCCTCCTGCTGTTTTTGGGAGTGTTTGGGTGCAGCCCCTCTCCCTCCAGCTGCTTCTCAGCAGCAGCCAGATGAGCTGAAAGCCACGTCCTCTCCGTGTCCCCAAGTGCCACAGGGGCAGCTGCCTGCCAAGAGAGCTGCCCTCAGCCCTCCTCTCCTGCTGAGAACCATCTCAGTTCATGAGTGGAGTGTTTGACCCCCAGCCCCAGCAGAGCCAGGCTGCCCTGTGCTGCCAGCTCTGCACGCGGGGACAGCACAGGGAGGAGGAGGCTTTGTGTCAAACAATGATATCATTGACAGGCTGGAGCAGGACCAGGACATGGCTCCCGGACAGGCCTTGGAACTGCTCAGGCCATCTGTACATGATGGCACTGAGCCACTCTCCCTTCGTTTGGCTTCCTCACTTGCATTCAACCTGGCTCCCAGGGCTTCCCAGGGAACAATCCCTGCCAAGAGCAGGATATTCCACCCTAAGCTTGGAGGCTGAGCTGGATGCTGGGGATTGACTGATCCTGCTGAAAGCAGGTCCCTGTTGGAAAGGTGTGAGGCTCCTCTAGAACATCCCAAACTCTCATGGGCAGCTTCCCCTGGCCCCAAAGCAGCTGCAGCTGCTATCAGCTTTAGCAAAGGAGAGTGCTCCCATCCCAAACCAGCTTTTTCTCTGACTTCATCAATTCTTCATGCTGATACCTCCTCTAATGAGAGACTCAGCACTGCCTTTCAGGAAGATGATGTGTGCTAGTGATCTGCCAGCTGCCTGACTGGATCTCAGAAGCCTTTAAGTGATGTTATTTTGCATCCAGACTTTTGCAGCTTCAGCGTGAGCTGCTGGAGAAGTGGTCACTACAGAGGCATGTAATGTAACTGAGAAGAAAGAACCAAATTGTGCTGTTTTTTCCAGACTTTCCCTCTCCAGCAAGGATGTGAACTCTGTGTTTTTCTGGAAACTTCCATCAGTGCTTTGCAGGGCCGAGCTCCCCTGGAATTAGCTGCTCAGCCTGGCAGGGATGTTGTCTTTTTATTGTCAGAGAAGGTTTTGGGGTGTGGGTGTTTCTCTGATGTTTATCAAGCAACTGGTACACGTGGAAAAGAGAGTCAGGGTTGGCTGATAACTCTGGTGCACTCTTGGTGACGGGAAGGTTTGTTTGCTGTTTATTTACAGTTTGGTGGAAAGCTTGGTGCTTGCTAAAGAAGCGAGTTGGGCTGGGAACGAAATTTTACAGGCTCAAAATAAGGCACCAAGGGTGTTGCAAGATGTTCTGTTGTTTTTTCCTCTTTCCTCACTGCCCTCCCCACCACACCTTGTGCAATCTATATCCTGTGATAGCCCTTTCTGGCAGTGCTGCAAGAGCCCCAGGGTCCCCCTGCATTAAGGGAACTGTCTTCAAAACAGGACTGTTTCAAACTCAGAATAAGAAACTGGACTTTTCTTAGGGACCCTGTGATGCAGAGTAGGAGTCAAGTGGTGCAGAGAGGCTTGGAAGCTGCAGCATGAGGATGGCACAGGCTTACAGCTGAGCAGCTGCCTAAGTGTCCCTAAAATTCAGGCAAAGCTCCTTAATCCTCTCTAGGAGGGGCTGGAGCCTGAGCGTGTGAGTGTGCAGGGATGTGCACACCCCTTGTGCTCAGTGGCCTCATCCTGTGCCCTCCCCGGGCAGCCCCAGCTCTGAGGAGCCTCCCGGCGATGCTGAAGGGGAGATCAAGGGGCTATTCATGGCTAATGCTTTCCAAGAATAAAGGAGCAGGAGGAAAACACAAGAGTGTTTGTTTGGGAATGGAGCAAGCAGGCTGTGCAAAGCCTCAGCTACTGGAAATCCACAGGCTGGTGTCTGGGCAGATCACACTGCTGCACTGTCTGCCCCTGACACACACCAGATACCTGCCAGAGCATTGCTCAAGGCAATTTCCTGCGAGTTAATGTAATCTGTTGATTAAATATTTGTTTCTTGCACCCTTGCTGAGCAAGCTGCTGCACTCAGGGAGATGAAGGGAGTTATGTTCTGTGGGATGATGCATATCTTGGGTTTACGGACCTGGGACAGCTGAATGCAGCAACCTGGCCTTCTGATCACTGACAGCATCTGGCGATAAGTATTTACACATCAGAAAGAGACCAAATGAGCTTTTCTGGGCTGTGCTGAGCTTTCAAAGTTCAGATAAAAGCTGCTGTTTTCCTGACATCAGATGCTATCACACAGCAGTGGCACAGTTGTCTGTAAAGCTGTGGGTACTTGTTCGGCTGTCTGAGCCTCTGGATGCCAGGTGGGTGGAGCACTTTCAAACACTGATAAAAGGTTTTGTTTCCTGTTGTTGTAGTATAATTTAACTACATATCACAGGCACCCAGTCCCTTTTTTAAACAGAGATGTTTTCAAGGTTGATAAGACCTGACTGACAGGTACCAAAAACCAAGATGGAAAAATCTTTGTGTTTGCTTGTGATGCAGCTTTCTTCATCCAGCTTAAAGAAATCAGGCAAAGAAAAGAAGAAAACTTATTTTCCTACTTTGTAGCAGTTTAGTTCTAAAACCTGGTGCATGACATGCTTTAATCAGGGATGCAAAGGGATTGAGCTGCAGCTGCATCTGAGAGCACATTGCCCAGGGTGCATGTGGCATGCTCATGGGTGGCACTTTGGTGGCCTGACAGCACCGTGGGGCTGCTGCAGGAGTGTTCCATCAATAGGGCATGTCTGTGATCCTCCTCCAAATTTTTGAAGATAAACTATTGTTTTTAAAAGCTGCTTTAAACCTACATTTTATGGCTGCTGAGATGGACACAGGATATGACCTTCTTGGTTTGGCCCAGATTTTGACTTGCTGTACTTTCTACATCACTGTTTAGCAAATGCAGATGTTTAAAAAGAAGGAGAAGGCTGTTTCCTCTGGAACAAAATCAAAATGCTTTCTTTCTAAAGGAGCACAGGAGCTCCTTTTATAGACTTTTGGTCTGATCCTGGGTTGAAGACAGGGAGAATATTGTGTACATGGGGATGACATGAACAAATTCAAATTGGGGAATCAGCATTTTCCCATAACAAAGATGTGAACCAGCTTCTGGGCAGCAGTTGAAATGCAGATAGAGATTAATTTATGATTGTACTCAGATTTGGGCAGTGGAGACAGTCTGGGTTTGAGCTGAGGACTCACACCAGCACCCAAATGTGGCCTGTGTTGTGTTTGCTATGCAGGACTTGGTGCTTTGAATTTAATCCCAGTATAATTTGGGGCATAATTTGGCAATAGAAAGAAAACTCTGCACAGACACTTGTACCCATTAAGGGTCAGTGATTAGGTTGGGATGCTGGGTCTTTAAAAGTCCTCATGTAAGAATTGAATTGTTTACTTGCAGCTGTTGGAACTGGATCTTGGTGCCTAATTGAACTCAGGGACAGGCTCTCTGTTATTGTTTTAATTTAATAAATGGCTTGAAAGAGCACTCAGATTGCTTGTGGGACCCTCCCAGGAGCGGATGTGCTCTGTGAGAGGTGCTCAGCTCCTGCCAGGGCAGTGGAGGGGATGGAAGTGGCCGGGTCAGCTGTGCTCCCACCTTCTGACCCTCTGCCATCACAGCATGCTCTGCACAGCTCCCACAGCCCACGGTGATGGTGCTGCCACGGATCCCCAGGCTCCTGGGCCACCAGGAGCTGCTCCCTGAACAAGTCCTGGCAGGAGGGAGAGCAGAGCTGGTGTCCTGTGGATCCCTGTCTCTCACCTGCCCTCTCAGGGTGTTGCAGGTGGTTTCACACCATGGGTAGAAAACAGCGACTGCCCCAAATCCACAGCAGCAGGAGTATTTACAGTGGCTTCAGAAAGAGCTGGATCTAGCTGATTTTCCAGCACCCCTAAGAAGCAGAAATCCAGGTCAAAAAAAAAAAAGGTCTTACCACCTTGATTTTTAAATTTGCCTTTCTTTCACCCCCTCCACTGTGTCTGCAGAAACCTCTTTGCACCAGGCTACACTGAGACCCACTACAGCCACACTGGCCAGGCCCAGAGCACCCCCCTGAGCCACACGGTGAGTGCAGAGATCCTTCCCTCCTGTGCCTGCAGGGCACACCGGGCTGGGGCTTGGAGAAGCAGGTGAACCTCTTCCTCCTGGACCTTTTTTTTTAAGGGCACATATCCCCACAGCTTAGAGCTAAAGGGGAGGGCAGTCCAGCTTTCTGATCCGGGAGGTTCCAGTGGGAAAGCTGCTCCATCCCCCAAAAATGGTAAAAACATCTTTCTGTTTTGCCTGAGCTCTGTTATGAGAGCCAAGGTCAGCAGCCAGCATTGCTCCCCTCTCTCTGGGTGCTGAGGAATTGTTTATTCCTCACACTGCTCACCCTCTTGCTTTTAGCTTTGCCACCAAGTTCCCCACACTGGGGACCGTCCCAGCCTTTGGGGAAAGCAGCCCCTATAAGCCAGCTCCCGTTCAATAAAAACCCCACAAATTACTGATCTCACCCAGGCTTGGCTGCCCCTGCTGCAGCAGCACAAAGATGTGCATTGGTCACAAAGCAAAAATAAGAGATAAAATCCCCATGAGATCATCTTTCCTACTGCTGCCCCGGGGTGAGGGGAAGGGATATGAAGAATATGTTGGCGTTTCTGCCCCAAAGCCTCCTTGTCCCTGCCAGAGGCTGCCTTTGTCCCACCAGCCGCCCCGGTGCCCGCCGTGTCACCCTCTGTGGGGCACGGCCCGGGGCCAGCTGCCATCGATGGGTGGGCAGCTCCTGCTCCAGCAGAAAGCTTTGGGTCTGCAGCCACCCCCGTCCTCCTCTGGGCGATTCAGAGCTCTCCATTTTTGCTGGCAACAAGGAGCTGTTTGATGCTCTGGCACAGGCGGCGCTTGGCAGCCCAAAGGCCAAATTTCGCAGCGGAGTCACGGAGATTTAGCGCTGATAATGAGCTGCCAGAGGCAGCGGAAAGGCAACACAAGGACCGGGGAGTGTCGGCAGCGCTTGCACGGGACTCGGCGACGCCTAAATTTATCCCATGCGCCGTGTCCGAACCGTGTGGGCAGCGCCAACCCTGTCTCCTCTGCCTTGCAGGAGCACTGCTTCTACCACGGCACCGTGCGCGGCCGGGAGCGCTCCAGCGTCACCCTCAGCGCCTGCCGAGGGCTGCGGTGAGTGCCTGGGGTGCTGGAATCCGGGAATGGCCTTGGAAATACCCTCGGGAATGCCCCGGGAATGCCACCAAGAATGCCCCTGGGAATGCCCCTGGGAATGCCTCTGCTTAGGTGTTGCCCCCTGAGCTCTTCTCCCAGCAGCCTGATTCTCTCTAGATCTAGAGATGGAGAGCTCTCAAAGGCCACCCAAGCTGGGTATAAAAAGGGCCATATCAGGGAAACTGCAGAATTTGGGATGTCATTGGTAGCCATGGCCCCCTAAGCAGCTCCAGGATCCTTCCCCTGGGTGCTGCCAGTGTGGAGGGTGCAGTGGCTGAGTTTAACTTGAGCCCACTGCAGCAGAAGACTCTTGTTGGTGGCTCGGGGCTGCTCCTGTCACAGGCAGGGACAGGACTCACCATGTCCCAGCCCAGTGCTCTACATTTATGCAGAAGCCTTCTCCCAGTCTCTCACAGCTGGCAATTTGCTGTGTGTTTTGGGGCAAAGTCTTCAAGTCTGAGCTCCCTCCTGGGCTGTGAGCTTTCTGCTTTCTGCTTTCTCCCCAGGTGGTGCCAGGGCTGTGTGTGTGAAACCTTTATTTTGGGAGTAATGGAGCCTTTGGCTGGAAAAGGGGGTCTGTATCCTCAGCCAGGAGTAAATGAAGCAGTTTGTTGTGACCAAGGAGCTGCATTCATTTACACCAGCTCAGAGTTTGTTTCCAAAACATCACACGGGCTTTATTGACATTAGTGGTCATTGCTCTGGAGCCCTGCTGGAAGCTGTGCTGGTGGGACTGGCTCCAGCCAGGAAACAGCCCCTGCCAAAGCAAACCTGAGACATCTCAGTGAGTGTAGCACAGGCCAAAGGGCCCGGTGAGATAACCAGGACAGTGCAGCCACCTGTGGCTTGCAATAAACACTCCAAAAGCAAAGGCAGTCACAGGTGTGCCGTGCTTCTGCCAGCCTGTGTTTCCCTAGGCTCTGCTTTCCAGAGGGACAGGGATGTTCAGTGTGCCTGTGCAGAGGCTTCCTGCACCCCTGAGCTCTCAGTGTCTGCTGGCAGCTCCTTGATATCTTTTTCTCACTGCTGGGGAGGCACAGGAGCTGAGCACACGTGGCTGTTCTCACTCTGAGCCTGCATGGTGTGGGTGGTGCCCATCAAGGCACACATTTTCTAGAGGGCATCACACACACCTTTCCAGCTCTCATGGCTGTAAGATGCTCATTGAGAAATCTAGAACCATCTGGGTATGTGCATGACCCAGGGAGAACTCTGCTTTTCACGTTGACAAACAAAGTCTTCACATTTTTCAGGTCAGGTCTGTTAAAGGCAAATTTCTTCTGTTGGTAGAAAAGCTTCCACTGCCCCTAAAGAAAAAGCTGTAAGTTAAACTTCTCAGGTTGCAGCCTCTCGGTGTCTGAGGCCCACGGGATGGATTTTAATATATGGAAGGTCAGGGATTTCCCCCTCTGAACTCAAAATATTCCCACCCTTTTTATTAATGAACTGCCTGGCCTGGTAAGGATAAGTGTCTTGTCAGAGTCAGATGGGAGCTCAGCAGCAGCAGCAGGATTTGTCCCCAGTTGCTGTGATAGTAATCAACTTTCCCTTTTATTGCTTCCCCTTTCAACAGAGGACTTATCATACTGAGCAGCAATTCCAGCTACATCTTGGAGCCAGCTCCTGACAGCCCAAACCAGCACTTGATTTACAGGGTGGACAACCTGAGGCTGCAGGGAGGAGCTTGTGGCCACCAGGGCACCGTGGATGCAGCTGAAGATTGGCTCAGGAACTTCACAGCTGGGATGAAATCACCAGGCCAGAGGGTGAGCAGGGCTCAGCCTGAGTCCATGCATGATGCTCCAAATATCCCACCTGTTCCCAGCCCTGCTGTGCCCTAGGAGCATAGCTGAGAAAATGAAATGAAGAGCTTTTGGGAGGGTTTTCAGCAAGGTGGAGGTGAAATAGCGGCTCCAGCAGGGAAGTAAATGAGTGTTGGGGACTGTGGAGGGCTGTAGCTGTTCCTACATCCCCTACAGAACAAAAGGTGGGCTGAGGACAGGCTTGGGGGCACCTGCTGTAGCTATACAGACCTTGGTTGCCCTAAATCAATCACATTTGGAGGTCTCTGTGTGTGATGGAGTGGGGTGAACAGCCAGTGAGAAACAAACTGGGAAAAATGACCTCTGCATGTATTTTGTGAAGAGTTTCATGGGGAGTAGTGGGGGAGTAACCCAATAACCCAGCGTTGCTGCTGCTGCAGGTGAAACGGGACACTCTGCAGGCTACAAAGTATGTGGAGCTCCTGCTGGTGGCTGATTATGCAGAGGTAAGGAATGGGATTTATTATATCCAAGGAGCACGGGGCACAGAGTATCCCACCTGCAGCATCCCCTAGGGCAGGGACAGCTGCTGAGGCTCAGCAAGTTTTCTCTTGCAATCCCAATGGTTCTCAGCGGACAGGGAGAGCTGTGTCTGGGTCACTTTTGTCCTGGCAGCCACCACTGGCCCAGGGAGAGATGCAGATTTGGGTGAGGGCTGAGGGTCAGTTCTGGTCTCCCAAGGTAGCAGTGGTCACTCCTAGTTATGGCTGGGAGAGTCTGCCTTCAGAATAGGGAAATTTGGGGGTTTCCAGGAGTGATGTGCTTCTAACTGCAGTACACTTAATCTCTAGAGCAGATAACCATGATGATGCTGTGCTCAGAGCTGCTAGCAGATATATAAATAGACATTTTTAAGGCTCCAGATCACAGAATAGGTCTGGGGGAAGCAGAGTGGAGTCAGCAATCCCTCCCCCATCCCCAGCCTGGACAGGCCAGACACACTGACAGTGCAAACCACACAGTGTTTTACTGATTGTTTAATCTCCAGCACAGACGGGAGCCAGGCTGCTCCTATCCATAATTTACAACTTGAAACTCCAGTAGGGAAAACCACACAGTGCTCTGGGCTATAATTTATTCTGAACAAAGCTAAAGAGGCAGAACCTATTTTGGTTTCTCTGTTAGGCAGCAGGACACCAGGGAAACTGAGAAAACACATAATACCCAGGAACTGCCATGTGTTGTTCACCATTTGATCAGAGAAACTGGGACAGAGGCTCACAGTGTTGTTCTTAAATGCCCTTTCTTTGCTATGTCCCTCACTAAAAGAAAAGTTGGGTTTTGTCATCTGTTAAACAAAAATCTGAACATTTTGCCACTTTAACTCTTTGAGCCAAACAGTTTGCTAAAATTAACTCATTCATTGCCAGGTGATTTAAGTACGCAAATTGGTTGGATGAGTGGGATGTGATGAGAGGTCCAGCAGTCTTGACCTCAGACATGAAGTCCTGTTATCACACATTTCACCTGACACATTTGCCAGTTCTTTGTCAGCTCCCAGCTCTGGGGGCACTGATAAGTTTGGGTTGCTTCACTGTGCCGCCACTTGAGTAGCATCACTGCCACGGTGTGCCAGGGATAAATTCTGAATATACCTGTACAGGTGGGCCTAAAGTCAGATGTGCAGTGCAGGGAGACTTCACTTCAGAGTTACCTTCTTATTTCCAGAATAATGTGGCTCATTTTAATACATTTCAGCTCTTTGTAGTTGCCCTTGTGCTGCCTGACACGTTCATTTTGTTCAGTTTCAGAAACACCGCTTCAGCATCGAAGCAACAAGGCAGAAATTAGTGGAGGCTGCTAATTATGTAGATAAGGTGAGACTGTGTGTGTGTGAAAGGAGGAAAGCAAGGCCCAGATCATAAAATATAAGAAATAATTGGGCCAGGGGAAAGCTTTTTGGGAGAGAGAATAATGTTTTGGCAATTCTCCCCAGTGACTCGGGGAGAGTGCCTGCCAAACAATTGTGTTGTTGCAAATCCAGAACAGGGTGGGGGGATCTCCATTCCTTGGAGCCAGCATGAGCAACTTGTGTTTTACTCTATTTCTGTAAAAACTGTTACCTAAGTAATGCTTTTTGAAAAGGGACTGAGGTCTCACTTGAAATGGTAGAAAACCTGGGAAGTAGAGCTGGAAGGAGCTTTCAGAAGTCATCCCTGCAGTGGTATCTAGTGCTGCTGAAGTAAAACTTCCTTACTTTTCAGATCTACTCCTTTTCTGCTCCCCTTAAACTCCTTCCACCACTCCCTTCACCCCGCTACTCATGAATGCTTCTTCTGTTTGTACTTGACATGGGATAAGATTATTTCCCTACTCTTTTCAGGAATTTTGACTATTGGGATGTAAAACATGATGTCAGTCTTCAGTCTTTGTTTCTTCAGATTATGTCTTTGCCAATCATTCAAAAATGAAAGCTCAATGTCTCTGTTTCAGTTTGAGTTTAGGTGGTTGCACATTTCTGTGTGCAGAGCTCAGCGCTAAGCTGAAATGCATTTCCAGAGCAAGCATCTTCTCTGGACATGTGGATCTCTAGTAGCAATTAGCAGTATATGTTTGAGATTTAAAACACAGTAACATAACTTTGTGGTCCTCATTTTATCATCTCTTTTCTTTTCTGTATCTTAGTTTTACAGGGCCTTGAATATCCGGATTGCCTTGGTGGGGCTGGAGATCTGGACTTATGGGGATAAATGTGATGTAACAGAGAATCCCTACTCCACCCTCAAGTCCTTTCTGGCCTGGAGCAGCAAAGAGAGGCTGCACAGAAAACATGATAATGCCCAACTAATCACGTGAGCTCATTCCTCCTGTGTCTGACAAGTGGGTTTGGTGGGTGGGAAATCAGTTTTTGTACCATGATATCCTTCCAGGATTCAAAGTGGCTTTGTGGAAAGCATTAATTGCTAACCCACCCCACTGACACACAGAGCCCTGGTGCTGGGAGCCAGCTGATGCTGGCCTGTGACTGATGGGCCACTGATCCTTCAGGGCCAGCAGCCTGGCCAGCAATGCAGATGGCATTGGAGGAAAAGTTTGCAGCAGCTCTCAGATCTCCTTTACCTTTTCCATGGAAATTCATCCATCAGGATGAGTCAGAGGACGTGTAGGGTTGAAATGCAGAGTTAAAATGCCTTTTCCCTTGTTTTCTTTGGTTGGTTTTTTTCCTTTAACATTACTGTATTTCCTCTCCATCTGGTCATGTCCTGAGCACGATTTCCAGGGCTCCCATTTCAAATATTTCAGAGTGGTGCAGAATTCCAGCTCAGAGGCAGGAGGAGAGTGTGGCTGCACCCCAGAGGTGTTTCCTACTACTCCCTCCAATCCCCAAATCCCAGGCTGGCAAATATCAGGCTTATGGTAAATTAATTATCCACAAACAGAACTCGGCTAAGGATCCAGAACTGATCTTTCCTGTGCTTGTTGCAAAGCTCAGCAGGAGCACTTTTTGGAACCAAACCATTATAAAAAATAGGATTGTCTGGCTGGCTCACAAAACAGAGTAGCAGTCCAAGATAAACAAACCTAAAGGCTTTGTAGCTCTGCTATGATGTCCTGCTCTGGAAGACACTATAAAGGCAATGTGTCCCCCTGACCCTGTGTAGGGAGCTGTGCACTGCAGGGTGCATTTCTCTGCCTGCCTCCTCGAGTGCCTCAGTACCTTTTCATGCTCTTTCTGGGTTGATTTTAGGGGTGTGCCCTTCAAAGGTACCACAGTGGGCTTGGCTCCCGTGATGGCCATGTGCTCTGACTTCCAGTCAGGAGGAGTAAACATGGTAAGTAATTGCCAATCCCCAATATAAAGCTTCTTGCCAGCAGTGAATACACAGGAGAGAGGCCTCCTAAAGCCCAGGGAGAAAATATTTCCTGTGAAGTTCTCCACTCACCTGCTTATAGGCAGGAATACCTCCAGTAGATATTTTCTACCTGTACAAATGAGAAATTCCCTTCACCCCATCGACCCACAGGTGCACAGGACAGGCACAGGTGAAATGCTGATGTGCCTCTTTGACCTTGCACAGGACCACTCTGATAACGCCATTGGAGTTGCTGCTACCATTGCCCATGAGATGGGACACAATTTTGGCATGAACCACGATTCTGCTGGCTGCTGTACCACCCCTGCAGCAGATGGGGGCTGCATCATGGCTTCTGCAACTGGGTGAGTTCATCCCCATGGGCTCAGGGAGGAATGGGAAGGGCTTTGTTACGAGGGCCTTGGTGGAGTAAGAGTTAGAGATGTAGAGTGAAAGTGGGTTTGTTGCTGCCTGCTGGAGTCAGTGTTTATAGATAAAAAATTGCTGGACATACCCTGGGGCATGGGGCAGTAGCAGTTTGCTGATTCCCAAGGAACTGATTCCTGCCTGAGACTGGCCTTAGGTGATGGCAGCATTTGAAAGTGGAGCTCGGAACTGTTGGGTAAAAGGGAAATTTTCCTGTTCCCTTTTCTTAATAATACTCCTTGGTTTCTGAGAGCCTGTGTTTAACAGGAAAGAAGTCAGTGAGAGAAAAGGGAAGCAAGAGTGGCTCTAGAAACCCATAGGAATTCAGAATTTGATTTTGGATGAGGAAGCATAAAAATATCTACAATTCAGTCATGAAACATGCCAGATGAACCCATACACTTAAAGCCACATTTACCATTTTCTCAAGCCTTCCTCTGTTTGAACAGATTGTTTTTTTTCATAGGCATCTTCTTTTGTGCGCATCATTTCCTCCAAAACCATTTGGGTGAGAAGTGAAAGCCCAGTGGCATGCAAGTGGAGCACACAACCTCCACACACATGCAGAGCCACACATGGAGTGCACAGGCATTGTATCAACAGAAATGAAAAATTTGTGTCACGAACAATATTCACATTCTTCAAAATGAGGTGGTAGATAGGAAAAATTAAATATTGTTTTTAGCAGTTAGGCTCATAGGCAGCTATTCATAGGCTGAGTGCTGGATTTTCAGGCTTGTTCAAGCAGTTGGGAATAAACCACAGCTCCAGTATCGAGGAGGAGAGGACAGCCATGCTTCTCAGCAAGCACAGTCAAATGTAACTCAACATATTTTGGTTCTACAAAGTTATTGTTTAAGGCCATCATAATATTAAACAATCTTGCAGTGCAGTCTCATTTGTGTAGTGCAGGCACAGGAAATCACAACCTGCTTTGGCACAACTCCAGGAATTCCAGGGAGAGACCCATGTCCTTTGGCACTTGTCAGGATTTGCATGTGCTCCTTTTTGCTTCTCTAAACCATTGCCCAGACCTGGCTTCATGTGTTTCTACCCTGTCTCTGCTCAGGCACCCATTCCCCAAGGTGTTCAACCAGTGCAACAGACAGGAGCTGGAGAAGTATCTGCACTCTGGTGGAGGGATGTGTCTGTCCAACATGCCAGACACCAAGAGAATGTATGGTGGAGGGAAATGTGGAAATGGCTACTTGGAGGAGGGAGAGGAGTGTGACTGTGGAGAGGTGGAGGTAAGAATTGTTCAGATCCAACCATTTGGGGTTTAGTGGGACGCGGTTTTTTTTATTATGTATTTTGAAAATACAGTTTTGTGATCTGTAATCAGCTTTTCTTTGTGCAGGCGACAAAAATATCTTCCCTGTGTGCAAATGTAAATCAAGGTTCTAAAATATTACATCTGACTTCACAGTGTGTGGTACAATTCCCCCAGAACTCAGGGATGGTGTGGTCCAGGGCTGAGCAGAGGTGATTAAAACTTCATTTAAAAGGGAGATGAAAAAGTGATTTTTAGGTCACAGAATCACAGATTAATTAAGGTTGGAAAAGACCTCCAAGATCATCAAGTCCAACCTGTGACCCATCACCACCTTGCCAGCAGAACCGCAGGACTGAGCCCCACATCCAGTCATTTCTTGAACACCTCCAGGGACAGTGACTCCACCACCTCCCTGGGCAGCCCATCCCAGTGCTTAGCAACCCTTTCAGTGAAAAAATTCTTCCAGATGTTGCAGTTTGATATATAAATTCACTTTCCCTCCATTCTGTTAAGGATGGGGCTTCTCTCAGCACTGCATCTCACTTCTGCAAATCCATCCTTTGCCTCATAAGAGAACAGGGAGCTGGAGCCAGCAGCCCAGACTCTCCAGATGTGATAAGCACAAGCAGCTGTATCCCATCAGAGGGGGGTTGTGCAGTGCTGGCACTCAGCTCCTGCTGGGTACCCTGAGATACCCTGGAAGGGAGGGTTTTACGTTGTGTGTGACCCACTGAGAGTGAGAACACATCAGTGCCAGCTCAGACCTGCCCTGTGAACTCTGCTGCACCTCTCTGCCTTGCAGGACTGCAGGAACCCCTGCTGTGACCCCAGGACCTGCTCCCTGAAGCCTGGTGCTGAGTGTGCCCATGGCAGCTGCTGCCATCAGTGCAAGGTGGGGGCTCTGGGTTTTCCTGAGAGGAAAGGGAATAACAGGGAAGCAAGTGTGAGGCTGGAAACTGGAGGGGGGGAAGGGGAGAAAACAAAGCCAAATATGGAGTGTAACTCTTCACCTGGTTTGGTTTGTCTTTAGGTGCAACAGCCATGAGTGTGATCAGACTAGTGGGGTCTTTTCTTCTGGCTGATTGAATTGACTCCTCTGGTGTCTTAAGATGAGCTGTGAGTGCTGCTGGAGTGTAGTCACACTGCCTCTCTTAAACACTGAGGGATAAATCAGAGCTGATATTTCTCTCCATTGGCTCTAGAAGAAATCTAGACAGAGCTCTTGGAGCAAACACTTCCTTCAGGGATTAGGCTGGATGCTGTGTTTGCTCTGAACCCTCTTTTCTGGGGTGCAGCTGAATCCCTTTAGCTCTGGTGTTTGCTGAAGAACTGCTGGCAAAAAGTATCATTTTAAATATCAGCTTTCCTTATAGTGACTGTTAAAATGTGTTTGTGGTTTTGGAGCCAAAGATCTCAAATTTGACAACAAATTAACTCAAAAATGAACATGGGCTAACATTTCTCTTAAGCTCATTTTTATGATTGCACACTGCATGCTCCTACTGACCTATCCTGAGAAAAATGTGAACCCCAATTTCCAGAAATCCACCTATCCACCTGGACTCACTTGGAACAAGCTCCCAGATGTGACTGTGAATGCTCTTTGTTCTCCACGTGTGTGGTGGACAAGAGAAGAATGAACTGAGCAAACTCATAAGCAAGGGAGACATAAGTTATTCATCAGGAAAATGTCTCCAGCAGAAATGACAGAAACAAACTTCCCAAACCAGGGAGGGTTTTGAGAACAGATTACACAAACATCTGTCAGAAATGGTTCAGGTAAATTGGATCCTACCCTAGGGTAGAGTGAGATGGATCAGTGTCCCCATGAGGTCTGGCAGCCTTACACTCCATGCATGATCTCATCAATGCCTGGGGAAGGGACACAGTCATTAATTGCATTCTACACAGTTCCCCCAGCTAATGAAGTCCCAGGGGCACGAGTCACTGCTGACCTCAAAAACCCTCAGCCAAGGAGGACAAAGTGACCCACACAGAGTTCTGCCTTATCTACAGACATGAAACCACTGAGGAGCCAAGCAATAATTCTGAGATTTCCCCACTGTCTCTTTTTAGCTGATGTCCCCAGGAACTCCCTGCAGGAAGAGCTCGGGACTCTGTGACCTCCCAGAGTTTTGCACTGGCGAGTCCCCGTTCTGCCCCCCGAACTCCTACCGGATGGATGGGGCTGCCTGTGATGGAGGAAAGGCTTACTGCTACAGTGGCATGTGCCTCACCTACAGGGACCAGTGTGTGCAGCTCTGGGGGCCTGGTAAGGACACTGCCTGCAGCACATTGCCAAGTATTTCCACAGTTCCACAGTATTTCCAAGGTGTCTGGGACCTGCAAGTCACAACCTGCTGGCCTTTGAGCCAGCAAATGCTCTGCTCCTGCTGCTCCTCACCCTGAGCAAGGCAGGAGCACCTTCCATACCTGCTGTCAGCAGCAGAGTCTGAGGAACCTTTTCTCCTGCCTTACTCACGTGGAGGAGGCAGCAAAAAATTTCCCGTGCTCCAACCACTCCAGAAAAAGGACGAGTGGTTGGCATGGGGTGGGATGAAGCAGCCACTGGAGTCTCTCCCATGCAGGAGCACAGCCAGCACCTGATGCCTGCTTTGAGAAGGTCAATGCTGCTGGAGACATCTACGGGAACTGTGGGAAGGACATCTACGGGAATTACAGGAAGTGTGACATGAGGTACAAAGCAGAGGGGCAGCCCAGGGCTGCTCAATGGAGAAGATGTTTTTATATGTTACAAAATTATGGGCCAGGAGATAAAACTGATCCATGCATTGGTTCACTCCCTCCCTCTGCCTCCTGGGAAACCAGCTGCATCCTTGTGGGACTTGGAGCCTTTACAGCTGAAGCTTTCAGCTCACCATTTTCAAACATCTAGTTGACATTCTTCCAAAGCAACAGAAGAGGGGGGAATTTTTTAAATCCATAAGATAAATGTAGCTTTCTAGCTGAGTCAGAATTTCTTAGTCTTAATTCCGATTTTGTTGAGCCATCCATGGGGACATCCCCCATCCATGGGGACTGTGGGGTGGTACCATCAGTAGCCATCAGATAATTCTTGGGGAGGTGCATGATCTCATCACTCATATTTCTCTCCATTGGCTCTGAAAGAAATCTAGACAGAGCTCTTGGAGCAAACACTTCCTCCAGGGATTAGGCTGGATGCTGTGTTTGCTCTGAACCCTCTTTTCTGGGGTGCAGCTGAATCCCTCGTTTAACAATGACTCAGCACTGCTGCTTTAATTTACATTTAGAGCTCATGTCTGCAAACATTCAGCAAGCCAGGAATAATCACTTTAGCCTTTCCTTTGACATCAGAGATGCTAAATGTGGGAAGATCCAGTGCCAGAGCTCAGCTTTCAAGCCCCTGCAGCCCAATGCCGTGGCCATAGACACCACTGTGAACAGGCAGCGCTGCCGGGGCACCCACGTGTACAGATCCGACAGTGAGGAGAAGGAGATGCTGGACCCTGGCCTGGTGTTGACAGGAACAAAGTGTGGGAGCCATCATGTAGGTACAGTCCTGCCTGGAGTGGCTTGGGGGAGGCTCAGAGTATCTCTTTTCCACCCAGAATGTACTTTGTGGTTGTCAAGCTATTAATTTTTTATGTCTAATGCTCTTCTAGGAGATTTCTGTATTTGTTAGAAAAATAACTCCTTTGAGGTTTTGGAGAAGGACACACACCAAAGGCTTTATGTCTCTGCCAGATGAGGTTCAGGGCCAGAGATAAATCTGGGATTTGCTAATTGCTTGAAGTTGTCTTGCTTAAAGATGAGGCACAGTTGAAACCAAAGATGTGAGAGCTCCTTCAGGGACTTGCCACATGGGCATGGCCAGGCTGTGGCCAGCTGAGCTCCCACTTCTCTCTGATTCCCATAGACTGGGATTTGGGGTAGTGATTAACTGTTTGCTTGGGAACCAGGTTAATTCATTTCCTGTTATTCTGCCCAGGGAGTTAATTAGCTGTATTCACAAGTCACAAGATAGCACAAGGCAGTGACTTGGTAACTAACCCAGAGAGCTAACACTGAGTTGTTGGATGCTTTCTGTGCAGGTTTGCTTTGAGGGGCGCTGCCAGAACATGTCCATCATCTTTGAATCTGAGAGCTGTAGCAAGAAGTGCCATGGGCATGGAGTAAGTGTCTTCTTTTTCATCTCCATTCCAGGCTGAAGCAGGATGGGCTCCCATTCTTCTGTGGCTGCTTGTTCAGCTCAGCTCTGATACCTTCCTTAGGTTTGCTCTGGACTTTGGCTTCTTGGCTATCAATTTGAATATTTCTTTCCTGTTTGATGCATTTTCTGGTCCATGAATGTCCCTTTGACACAGGGTTTAAGGAGGTCTGTTGGAGGAATATGAATTGCAATAAGTGAAAAAACAAGGAGTAATCTTAAAGAAAAATATCCTGGACCCATTTTAGATTTAAGAAAAAGTATCAGACATACTAAAGAAAAAAACATAGCAAAAAGTAACAGGGCAGTTTATCCCCCTCCCTGAAGAAAAGATTTTCCAGGCACTCAGCTCCCACTGGAGCGTCTCCTGTGGTGTCTAATTCAGCGAGGGCTTAGTTTGTTTTCACTTGCAGGTTTCTTAGTAGCTTCCACCTGAATCTCTGAATCTTCCCACTCCAGGTGTGCAACAACAACAAGAACTGCCACTGTGACCAGGGCTGGGCCCCCCCATTCTGCAACAAGGAGGGGACAGGAGGCAGCTTGGACAGTGGTCCCCCTCTGCCAGAAGGTGAGAGGGACCAGCTCTGCTATGGGGCCACTTCAGAAGGACTTGAGATGGTTGGGAGCAGAGAGTTTTCCATTTAACAAACTCCATTTTCTTGCCCTCAGGTTCTTCAGCAGTTGTGATAGCTCTGGCAATCCTGGCTCCCATTCTCCTTCTCACAGGAATCTTTTTATTCTATTATCTCAAATGCTGGAGTAAATTTACCATCTGTTCTCTAAAGAAGACACCTCAGTTCAGGTAAGGTGTCAGTGCTGTGCCTGGTCTCCTTGCCCCCCCTCCTGCCAGGACAGAATTGCAAATGCTATGAGGAATGTCACTAAATTGATTTGTTGGTATAGTCACTATTGACTTCTCATTTTTTCACTCCAGTGAAGATAAAATAGTAAATACAGGAAAATAAAGGAGAAAACCTATCAAGACATTAACATCCTTCTTTTTCTTTCTCTCATGCTCAGTGACACCTCTGGAACTGGGCATGCAAACCCTGCCTTCAAGCTGAGAACCCCCCAGCAGCAGAGGAAGGTAGGGGCAGGGTCCTTCCACCTGCAGGGCAGAGATGCAGCTGCCCCAAGGTGTGGGATGGGGTTTCCCTGGAATTAGGGAGTGGTTTTATCAAAGGATGGGAAAAGGAGACAGACACCACCCCTGGCTGAAAGTCAGTGGCAGCTGAGTGTAGCACCTGCTCCTGGTGATTTCCCCAAAGGCAGGAGCTGGGATTTCACCAGGCTTGTGGGGCTGCTTGTCTCTCCTGCTGGATCCTCTGTTGTCACATCCCCCATCTCAAAACTGGAGAAATGGCAAACCCTGGGTTTATTTGCAAGCGTCACACTGATGCCTGGGTTACTCTGTTCTCTTGACTTCCATTTCTGCCTCATGATCCCAAGTTATCCCAGTCCATCTAAACAAGACACACACAACGTGTACTGGTTTTATACACACACATACTGGTGTTACACACACACTGGTGTTGCACACACACATTCTGGTTTTGCACACACACACACATTCTGGTTTTACACACACACACACATTCTGGTGTTGCAGGCAATATTTTCCACTCTGTGGCTCAGAGACCTCACGTAGATCCTCAGAAGTGTCACAGCGAGTACAAAGGGTGGTTTGAAGTGGAAATACATGAGGATTTGTGGTTTTTCTGCACAGGTGATTGGCTTCCCTGAAATCCCACCCAAGCCTCCTTCTCAGCAAGCTCCAGGGCTCCAGATGAGCAGGCAGCAGCCACCCCGCTTCCCTGGCAGCCCGAGCTGCAGCGGGGGGCAGCCCGTGGGGCCGGCACTTCCCAAGGACATTCCCCGCAGGACGCCCCCGAGCAGGCCAGCACCTCCTGCTCCCAAACCTCCAGCCTCTCAGGTATGGACTCGTGCTGCTGTCCTGTGGGTGCTGTTTGATGGCAGGTTTGTTCTGGTGAGGCCTCTCACCCTGTTAGTCTTGACCCAAACTGACCCCATCTTATGTGAGCTGCCTCTCCATGGGGTCATTTTGAAGGTTAAAAGGAAATATTTATTTCTTTTGCTGGCAGCTCTGTTCTAAACTTACCGCGGACCCCACATTCTTATTAGAAAGATGGTAAATCACTCAGACTGACTTCAACCCATTTTGCAAAATAATATTATTATTTTGGGGCCCTCAAAGAAGCAAAGGTAGCAGGAGGCTGGCTCCCAGGCAGTCATGGGGTCATTTTGAAGGTTAAAAGGAAATATTTATTTCTTTTGCTGGCAGCTCTGTTCTAAACTTACCGCGGACCCCACATTCTTATTAGAAAGATGGTAAATCACTCAGACTGACTTCAACCCATTTTGCAAAATAATATTATTATTTTGGGGCCCTCAAAGAAGCAAAGGTAGCAGGAGGCTGGCTCCCAGGCAGTCTCTCTCTCTGAAGGACATAGAGGAAAACAAACCCTATGGAGCAGAATCTTAGCAAATGGGGTTTGTTTCTAGTCCATTGTTCCTGTGAACAGCCGGCACTTCACAGGAAAGAAAACTAAAACAAAAGCAGGAAGCTGAGTGCTGTCAGTAAGGAATAGGTATCCTTCCCAGCTGCTTGTTGACAAGTTCTCCATGATCTCCTTTGTGTTCCCTCCCCAACACATCCAGTCTCTTTATCTCAGTCAGCCTTATGGGATGGAACACTTTTCATAGGATTTCCACAAGAAATCTGTCTGTTTCTGGGTTAGTGGAGAGCCACGAGTTGGTGACGACAAAGGGGAAATAATTAATGTCTTTTTGCTAGCTGCATTGGCCTTCCTGGATGTTTGCAGCATCTGCCAGATTTGCTGTCTTGCTATTCCTATAGGAGCTCTTCAGGCCTGGCAGTCAGTGGAATTTAGTCTGCCTTGTCCTTCCTGGAGTCACAGGGCGAGATCCTTGGAGAGCAATACATCCCCAAGCCATCAAGCACTGCATTTATGCATAGTCTGAGGAGACTGCAGGGGTTTTGGGTGCCCTCCAAGTCATGAGTGCAGCTGTGTTTGGTAAATCAACACCTGTAAGGCAGCAGCTTAGCACAGACCCTGAGCAACAACAGGCAATTGGCTCTTGTGGGGGTAACTTCTCCCCCTGGGACATGCTTTCCACTGAAATTCATTAGATGAATGGAAAATATAACGCTCTGAGCATCCTATTAGGGACAGCTGTGTGCACAAACAAATAATAACTGCTTGTGGGTCTGTGTGTATTTGTATGGGCACAAGAACATGCACATATGTAGTGTTTACAGGCATTGTACAGGCAAACAAACACTGAGTGTATGTGTGTGGAACTTGCTTCCAGCCATGAAGTGCATCAGTTATTGTGGCTAATTAAAAAGGCTCTGGAACACAGGTTACCTATTACTTCCAAAACTTAAGGCTTAAATTCAAAACTATTTTTTCCTTCTGTAGGATATTTCAAGGCCCCGGCCACCCCAGAGAGCTCTGCCAGCAAACCCCATCCCATCCAGGTCCAGAGGCTGGCAGGGGAGCAGCCCTGCTGTCCCGCTGCCCCCTGGGCACTGCAGAGCCCCTGGGCACCTCCAGCCTGTGGCACAGGTAGGCACTGGGAGGGGTGGTGGGAAGCACCACCTGGAATTCACCCCTGGGGAATAAAAACACTCTGAAGGGAATATCAGCCTGCAGAACACCTTAGTGCACAGCCCAGGGAGGTGCACACAGAGAGGCTGTGGGTTGGTCACCTTTATTGCAGGGGTCTCTGGTTTTACCTGTTTCATACTAAGAATTTAGAGAGTTGAGCAAAACAGGGAATTCTTTCCTCCACAGCCCTGAACACTTCCTCAGGCAAGGCATTTGTGTGAGTGGGGCAGAGCAATGGGGTCAAGGGCTGTGGGACCCAGAAGTGTTAGTGAAGAGCAGCAAAACATGAAGATTCACACAAGACTTGAAGATCCCAGTAAAGAACAAAAATTCTTTCTGTCCTCTCTAGCTGTGGCTAAGGAGAAGCTTTCTCTGCAGGAAGCGTTTCACAAAAATCATCCTGAATACAGGACTTAATAAGGGACTTCTAGGCACTGAGTTCAGTGCTCTGCAAACACAAAACATCTCCACTCCACACAGCACAGTTATGTGTCTCCAGCCTGCAATATGCTGGAGGCCAGCTGTGGAAAATGGAGAAAACTGCAGGAACCTCCCTGTGGGAGATGCATTGCTGTGTGATGCACTGGGTTTTGAATGCAGACAGGCTAACATCAGCTCCAGGAGAGGGCAAGCACAGTGCTTGTTCTTCCATCAGTGCTCACTCCTCTCTTTCCCCCTTTTTCCATCTCACCCAGGGTGCTGGTGCCTGGAGAGCTGGAGCAGTGAACAACTTGCACGTGGGACAGCCAGGCTCCCCTGGGCATTCCGGAGGCAGCCTGTTCCTGGCCTTCATCACCAAAAACACTCTCACACCTCCACTACCACGGACAGTGTCTCAGTTCCCCTCCTCCTGCCCCAGCCCTGCTCCCTCTGTGACTCACCAGGCATGGCAGGGGTGGCCCAGGTACACGCCAGGCTCAGCTGGACCCTCTCTGCCTTTTCCACGTAGGGATGACTCGTTTGTACGGTATTTAAATATTGTTGTGCAATATCCACTGCAGGGATGGGGTGATGGGGGTTTCCACGTGTTTTTAATCACTTATTTAAGTATTACCAGGAAGAACAAGCTGTGAATGCAGGTGCTGGCCTTGATGGGCTTTCATGTGAGCCCTGTTGGCTTCCTCAGCCCTCCCCAGGCAGCTGCAGGAGCATATTGGTGCTATACAGAACCCACTGCCTCTGGGGAGAGCAGCTGGTGATAACATTCTTCAGTTTATTCTCTGTTTACAGGGGGTGGCAAGTGGGGCCCCAACTGGGAGCCAACTGTGGGTATATAATTTGTGGGGCCACTGTGGGTTTTGGTCAGCTTTAGCAGAGGGGA
>NW_005054308.1:8049209-8049877 GCF_000277835.1 Geospiza fortis | reverse complement strand
GGCCTTGGTGCTGTAAATCCCAAAAGCAGCCCCAGCACGGCCCATGAGCTGCAATCCAGGTCATTAGGACACACTGAAGGTACGACAGGGCAGCTCTGGCCCAGATGCAGAGCAGAAGGCCAGCAGGAAGCTCAGCAGAAGGCAGTGCTGAGGCCCCTCTGCAGCGCGCGGTACTGGCAGCAGGAGATGTTTCTGCACGTGTCCGTGCTGAGCTGTAACTCAGCATGGGCTGTCTGCTCCCCAAACCACTGAGAAACCTACCTGGAAAATGCCCAGGTGGTGAAACAGCTGAACTATTAACACATGGTGCTTTTGTAGGGCAGCTCTCTTACTCCAGGCTTTTTCTCCAGGCCATGGATGGAGAGAGCTGTCTGTGTGCACTTTAAGCAGCTGATGGTTCTGACCCTGAGGACCCTCCCTTATGAATTTAGATTTTTCTTCTCATAATAGTTTGGCTTTTGTATGGGTTTTTTGGATTTTTTTTTCCTCAGGATTTTAAAATAAGACCTTCTGTTGTGCCAGATTTTTTTTTCCTTGAAATTATTTCCTAGGAGAACACAGGGAAATCTGGAGCTGCAGTTACAACAGTCCTCTTGTGTCTGATTTATTATGGACAAATCCTCAAAGAGCATGACTGCTGCTCCACATGTGAGAAACTGTATTATTGG
>NW_005054308.1:8040075-8049170 GCF_000277835.1 Geospiza fortis | reverse complement strand
CATTAAAGAAATCCCAGATAAACCCCAAGAACTCATTAAATTTGTAGTTATATGTAGTAGTGTATCTATAGGATGACTTAAGTCACATTAGTTTTCACAACTTTACTACCTCTTTCTCCACAAGGAAACAGTTCACATGGTGTGTCTTCAAATTCTCACAGATTATTCCTTATCTTACCAATTTTAGACCTTTTCTTACCTTCTATGTGCCTGGAAAACAAACCAATCTAAAAAACTTCCTTCTGAAATAAGGGAGGGCAAGTAAAAGACAACAGCTCTCTAATATTTGTCTTTTTCAATAGTTGGGGTATATTACATATAAAAATATGTATTCAAATAACCCCCAAACTTGTTTCTTGGTATGTAATGGCAGGTTTGGCTGCTCACAGTGCAGCAGGACTGTACAAACACTGTAATTGTTGATTCAACCACAAGAACTTGATCTCATAGCTGAGCCCTCACTGAGGGCAGCAGCACTTCTGCTCCAACCCCTGATCTTCAGCAAAGGGCCACTAAAAGTCACTAAAATTATTTTCACTTCTTTTCATGTGAGCATGGGTTCAAGGTTTCAAAAAATGGCCCCAGACACACAATGCTCAGAGAACAACTGGACATGCTCAAACTCTAATAGAAAATTTTATTGCTGGAATATCACAAAAAGGTAGTTTTAAGTAAGTCCTATTAAATTTTCAGATGTGTGCAAGTTGAGTGAATGATACCAGGAGGAGTAAAAGATGGTAAAACCTGATCCCTTGAAAGATAATAGTACTTGGGAGAACTTAGAACAAATACATCTCACTTTCTCCTACGTCCACATGTTAATGGTTTACAACAATGCTCTCTATGCATCTATGCAAATACTTGAAGAATGCAATTCATTGTGCCTTTTGCCTAGTTTTAATAAAATTTGTTGGTTGTCATTAACAAATACTCTTTCACTGTCTATTATTTCATTACCTCAGTTCAAATCTTCATTTTCTACATGGCATTTCTCCAGGGATGGCAGGATTGCTTTAATGAAATGCACTTCTGGAGTGAAGAAAGATGAGTCCCATTTACAGCCATTTTCTAAAATAAAATGCACCAAGCATCACACTGATTAGGATGCCAAAACCAAAGCTGGAGTGACTGACTTGGATTATTTTCTGCCACCAAAGGAGGTCGCTGCAGTTTTACTCTGCTCCAGATGCTCTTTCTGTTCTCAGCTGCCCCTCAGCCTCTTTATCCTTTAGGGCTACACTTGCAAGATGAAATAATGAAAAAATTTCAGATCCACCTGCAACTTTTCTTTTTATTTTGAAAAAAACCCTTTATTTCCCTTTCCACATTCCAAAAAGATAGCACTGAAATGTTATTAAAATAGGAGATTGCATTGTCCTCTCTCCCAAAGCCCCACAATATATTTACTCAGTGATGCTCACACCCAGGTATAATCAGGTGAGCATCTCAGAGGACAGCAAGTCACCTCACGGGCCTCAAAGAATTTGGGGGGTTTTCCAAGGTCAAGATATTTCCTGAGGAAAAAAAATACTTTATATTTACAGCAACTTGGTCTTTCAGACTGAAAAAAAATTGTCAAAGAAGTCTTGGAGACAGTGGTAGAGTTTCTCTTGACATGGGGTTTGCCCTTCCTCAGGTATGGTCTGGGTCAGTCCCAGCAACTTCACCAAGGCCTGGGCACCAGAGCTGCTCTGGAAAAAAAAAAAAAACAAAACAAAACCCAAACAAACAAAACTCCCACAAAAATAATTAACACTGCTTCAGGGAAACTCCTGCACCTCGCAAAAAAAAGCTGAAAAAGATCTCTCTGTGAAAACACTTCATGGCTTGAGTCCTGCCCCTGAGCCTGAGTGAGCAGCTTTTGCAAAATTCACCATGTTTTGCCCATATTCACCAATATTCTTGTCCCCTTATTTGCAGAGCAAGTGATTAAACATGGATGAGCAGAGTCTGAGTAGCACTGATGAGTCCTTGTCTCTCACCTCGTCTCCAGACGCTGGTGTGTATTTTAGAGTTCATGCAAGTATCTAGAAAGGAAACAAAAAAAGACAAAAAGCACTAATCAATGATCCATCAAGGCCCGGAAACAAAGACATCAATGGCCACCTGGGGGAAGGAGTGAAGGGTAAACATCAGCCCTGCCAAGAATAAGAGAGGGAAGGGGCCTCAGAGAGGAGCTTTGTTACAGCACTATCATATTTCTAGAGGATTTTTGTTTCCAGTGGCTGCATATGTATTAGGGCCCAGAGAGGATTAAACACACCCCTTGCTGCCACACCATGACAGAGATCTCGTCCAAAAGCCTGGAGAAAGATTTGACTTTGGAAAAGACACTGTTTGTTTTGTGTTCTGCTTTCCCTTTCCGAAATTTTCCCCTGGCACCTGGAATGTTGACATCACACACCCAACCTCCAGTCCCTTGCATGTAACACCCTAAGTGTAGAGCATGAATACTTTGGGTTTGTCCTCTGGGGCAATGCTGGAGTTGTCCACCTCTATCAGGATGTTCTTGTCATCTCTGGTGACCGGAGCTGGCTGTTCGTTCTGAAGGACTTGGGGTAAATTCCCAAAACTGACGTCCATGTCTTTGAAAGCGTGGAGTAAAAACACCCCCAAAATGATGGTGAGGAAGCCACAGACTGTCCCAATGATGTCAACCACAGTCATGGTGACCCACTCCTTAAAGAGGATGATGGAAGTGGTGATGACGATGGTGGTGAACAGCACGTAGTAGATGGGGAACACCAGAGAGGTGTTGAAAATGTCCAGAGATTTGTTGAGGTAGTTGATCTGCGTGGTGATGGATGCCACCAGAGTGATGACCAGGATCCAGGTCAGTGGGTTCTGCAGCACAGGCTGGCCAGCAAAGAAGCCCTTGATGGCAATTCCCAAGCCCTTGACGGAGGACACGGAGAAGGCGCCAATAACGGAGCAGATGGCAAGGTAGATGAGGATGTTGCTCTGGCCGTAACGGGGGGCGAGGTAGAAGATCAGGAGGAAGCAGAGAGCCAGGAGGATTGCAGCATAAGCCAGGAAACCTGCAGGAGGGAGGGAAGAACTCAGAACTCTAGCAGCGGAGAGAGGTTTGCACTGCCCAGCCCCGAGAGGGAAAGCACGGCTGGCTGCGTACCCGGCTCCTTCAGCTTGGAAGTCATTTCCTCCAGAGTGGTGACCTCCTCATCCTCTGGGGCGTGTATGACCATCACAGTGCTGCCCACCAGGCTCAGCAGGCAGCCCAGCTTTCCCAGCAGGTTGAGCCGTTCTCCAAGCAAATATGAGGACAGAATGGCACTGCATGGGACAGAAAAACATCAGCTGGACAGAAAAACATCAGCCGGACAGGAAAACATCAGCCGGTGCTCTGCACTCCTTTACAGAAGGAGCAGCAGCTCTAGGAAAGTTAAGAATGCTTCCATGTGATACAAGGACACAATTTTGGTGTAAATTAGTTGGATTCCAGTGGGTTAATACACAATCCCAGCTGAACCTGCAGGGGTGCAGGTGTGACCTGTGGATCACAGCTCTTGTGTCAGCAAGGTGCAAAAGTGCTGAATGGTTTAGCACATCCTCAGAAATATTTTTTCAGGGTCGGCAGAATTATTCAGGAGCTGCTGAGCATTATGAAGCTTTTAGTGCTCAAGAAAATTACTTCAAGGGCCAGTGCAACAGAGAAAAAACCTGAACCTAACAACAAACAAGCTTTGTTAATTTTAACTAAATCATCAGAACTATTAGAAAGAGAAACAGAGAAACTCTGAAAGTACTGGGGCTACAGATATATCTACAAAAATATCTAGTTTTTGTCCAAAAAAATCTGGGGCAAGACACCAGAGCAGTCCTAACTCTCAGTTTGCTCATGCATTTCACAATACAGTCTTTCTATAAAACCTTAAGTAGCTTAATGTATTTTGGTAGGAATCTTCTATTTAAAAATAAAGAAATGAAATAGGGTTTCAGCCCTTTTGGGAACAGCCAGAAATATGAAACCCTACAACATGAGAGGACCCTAAGAGATTATAAAATAAAAGGCAGGTGAAAGGCAGTTTGAAAACAAGCCTGGTATTTTTGACCCCTTTAAATTTTTAATACTCTTGATTGCAAAAACAAAACAAAACAAAACAAAACAAACAAACATTAAAACCCCACCAATCCTGAGTGGTTAAAGAGCTGGAATAAGGAATGAAGTAATGCAGATATTTGCAATAATTTAACCTGCAGTGTCTGTGGTTGCTCTACGCATCCAGCATTTCCAGAAGGGCAAGCTGCTTAATTCAATGGTTCCCAAGTGATCCCTCAAAAGGACAACAACTGTTAAAGTGTTTTTTAGAAATCACTAAGACTTTTTTTACTTTGGGCAGAATAAATCATATTAGTATCCCTTCAAGTCTATTTTTACAAGTCAAATAGGCAAACAAGAAAAACAAAAAGAGGCAAATTTCAATTTATAGACACAAAAATCACCTTATGAGCACGCTCAGAGCCCCCAGAGGCGTGACAATAGTTGCAGGAGCAAAGGCATAGGCAGCAAAGTTGGCAGCTTCCCCTCCACCCACTAAACAAACACAAGAAAAATAAATACCAGTGAGTTACAGAGCACTTTCTGCATTTTCTCTTGGGGGTTTGCAAACCAGCAAGATGTCACTTGGAGAGTGAGTTTTATGCTGGGGGCTTCATCCTGCTGCTAAACAGGGGGCAGACAGCGGGTGAAAATCTATTTCAAATTAAAAGAGGCACCTCTGGGGAAGGGAACCCCTCCATGGGAAGGGCTGGGGGTGCCAGGGCTTGGCCGGGTCAGGGCTCAGGAGACCCCAGCCCAGCCAGGCTGTGTGGGGGTAACGAGGGAGGGGTGGCTAAGGACAGCTCCACACCTGTCCTTGGGGCTTTGGTGTCCCCTCTGGCTGTCCCTGTCCCTGAGCAGTGAGGGCAGAGCCAGGTGGGGGCACCTTGAGCTGCAGCTGCCAGGGTGAGAGGCAGGAAAGAGGGCTCTGAAACAGCCTCTTGTAAAATCTGCTTCTCTCTCTGCAGCTTTGAGTCCAGTTTTAGGAGATAATGTAAAGCTTTAAGTCAAATTTTAGGAGATACAAGCAGGAAATAAAGATTGTAAGGGAAAACAAGTTTTCTCAAGGAAGGAGGTGACACCAACAGCTCTTTGTTAATCTCCCTGTGCTGCAGCAGGAAACTCCAGCGCCCTGCTCCCCCAGGCACTCAGGGGAGGCTGTTTGCCCTGTGCCTGGAACACAGGCAGACCTGCCAGCTGCCCTATTAAAACCTGGCTTTTCATGCTTTTGATCAGGTAAAACTGAGCCAGCAGGTCCTGCCAGTCCTGCAGGAGGATGGAGAGGGAGATCCTGCAGGGATCACTGCCTCTCCTCTCCCTGAGGAACCTCTGCTGAGGATGGGGGAACTTGGCAGAAAACAGGCTTTAAACACCATGCTCAGTTTGTTCCACACCTCATTCACAGGGACAGACCCTGGAAAAGCTGCAAACCCAGGGAAACAGCTCCTACTTACTGGTTAACAAGCCAGCCCACCAGAGCCAGTCCTTTAGGTAGCCATGGCCTCCATCTCCTGGGGAGGAAAAGCACATGCAGGAGTTAACAGCCACATTCTTCAGAGCAAGAGATGAGAATGTCCCTTTGGAGAGGGATAAATTGCAAGGGGAAGGATGTGACAAAGAACAGGGAAGAATGGACTGGAGCTGATTGGAGCTCATCCAATTCTGGTCCTGACCCACAGGCTGTTGGACATAAGGAGTTTGACCCTGCTGACATGGTGACCCCTGGTTGTGCTGGGTCAGGGAGAGCCCATGGTTTTGATAAATCTGACCCAACTGGAGCTGTCAGTACCAGCAGTGTTTGACCTGCCTTGGAGAAAAGTGATGTGCTCACATAGCAGGGGTGACACACTGGGACTGAGAGATTACAGGGTAAGATAGGACAAGGGGCAATGAAGAGTTGAACAGGAAGACTTCAGGACACAGGGAAAAATCTTTTGCTAGAGTTCAGCCTCTTCTGGTTCCTCAACCACTCCATAATGATGAAGTTCAAATGTTATGCTCTGGTATTCCTCAGAAACTGCTGGTTTATTTGTTTTAGGGTCCTTTTGCTTGATCGGGGTTTTCCCCAAGAACTCCTTCTGTCAGCTGCAATTTTCTGTCATTAATCTCTAATTCCTTTCAGAATGTTAAACATTCTGAAAAACGGGGAGGGGTTTGCTCTTGTTTTACTCGCTTGGCTGTGCTGTGGGAAGAGTTCATGGAGGGAAGGAGGAGAGAGACATCTACAGTTGAAGCAATACTGATATTTCATTGTGCAAGTATAACGTCAAAAAGCAATCCCATCTGTGTTCAGCAGCTGTGTGTTCAGCCCAGCGACAGAGGATGGACATGGATCTGAGACTGCCCAGTGGCTCAGCTGCTGTTGGCAGCTTTGCTGGCTGTCTCTGGACAGTCACTTCATCATTCCATGCCTCTGTGTCCCCATAGGGGCACAAAGTACAATGGGGATGGTGATATTTACTTCCTCTGAAAGATTATTTAAGAACTGTTCCTAGGCCAGAACTGAGAAGCAGCAGTAATTTAACTATCATTGCTCTGTTTTGCTGTTATGCAAGTAGGTCAGCTGCCAGGTAGGACTTACCCTGCTGCTGGAGCATGTTTGCAATGCTGATGGGATGTGTCCAATTCCACAGTGCAATTCTGCTCTAGGCAGTGCTGCTCCACCACTGCCCATCCATATATGTGTGTGTGTGTGTGTGTACATATAAACACACGCCTCGCCCTGAGAGCCTGGTGCTAGAGGAAAGTTATCTGCAGGTTGTTGTGCAACAGAGCTCCAAAGGATCCCTTCTGCAACCACAGAGCTCCCACAGAGCCTGTCTGTCCTGCATTCACACACTCTTGCAATCCAAGCACTCGGAGCTGCGTCCTCGTCTCGGTGACCTGGTGCCAAAGCTGCCTGGGGCTTCACTGAGAGCAAGAGTGGGGTCAGGGCTGTGCTGCTCTGCTCTGGGCTGGGCTATGGCTGTGAGCTGTGGCTTCGTGCAAAGGGACCCTTTTCAAAGAGCTTTGAGCACTCTGCTTGCTCCTGGCCTGATGCTCTGCTGTGGAGACACCTCTGATCTCACAGGACCATCCCTTGCTATTTGTGGTGCCAGGCAGGGGAACACTGCTTTTAGCTGAGCTCCTCCAGTGCAGGGCTCTGTAAATTAGCTCCTTTCCAATACAGAGACTGTAAATTAACTCCTTTCACTGCCAGGGCTGTAAATTAGCTCCTCAGCTCCCACATAGCACTGCTGTCTGGCTCTCACACACAAAGATGCATCCACAAAAGCTCCTAATTTACATTGCTGATGGAAGACTGACTGTACCCAGAGGTGTCCCCTTGCCTCAGGAGTGCTGAAATTTGGATTGTGTGTGTAGTCCTAGGAACAGGTGGTCCCTCCCCCTCCTCCTGCCCCACAGAAGCCTTACCTGCCCTGGTGCCTCCCTTCTCCACCAGCCTTAGCAGTCCCTTTTTCTTGAGGATGACACTGCTCCCGATGAGGAAGCTGGAGAAGACAGCCAAGCCCAGGCCAATGTAGAATCCATAATTGTTTTCCAGCCGAGTTATCCAGGAGCTATCTGAAGTCCCATTCTCCAGGATGGAGTCAGCTGGGACAGCACTGCTGATCACTTGGCACACAGCCCGGTGGGAAAGGCACGAGAGGGTGATCAGAGACCCTTGGAGATAAAACAGCAAATTACTGACATGACTTTCAACAGTGTCCCTCCTCCCCTAGGCTCATCCAGGCCTGCACAGCCACCCATGCTGTCACCCTAACAACACCCAAAGCTCAGGACACCCCTTTACTCACACGTGGAAATGAAACGGCAGGGTGTTGTCTGACAGATTTATGGCCTGCAGTTTAAGCTTCTCCTTGACACTGAATGAGTCTACAAGGACCTCTAAAAATAATTTAAATTTCCAAATATATAAGCCAGAGTCTCTCCACCAAATTCCAATGTTATAGAGTTGACCTAGGCCTTATCAACACTTAACCTTGTTGATCCAAAGGCTTTGGTGCTTTCCAGCCAACTAATCCTCACACCTGCCAGCTCATCTGCAGTTGTAACTTTGGGTTTAATGTGGAGTGATGCCAGCACTGTAAATGTGCATCTGTTCCTACTCTGTGTGCTGAGCTGTGTCATAAGACAACATCAGATTCTTCTTGGACAATTCATTTCCTCTACTGTTCAATGGTTTTATTCTCCCTATTTGCAGGTTCCCTGAGAGCTCCTAAAGCAAACCCAGTCCTGCCAGTGTGGAGGGACTGAGAGCAGGCAGTGTTCTGCTGTTAACACCAAAAGCACTGCAGCCCTGTGGCTCTGGCCAAGGAGTGTTGGTGTGTGGGAGTGGGAAATTGCTGAGTTTCTTCCTCCCCTGACACTCCTACCACACCCAGCACATCTTTCTATCGCAATCTTTACGCCAAGTGTAGTAAAGACGGTGTGACTGTGACCATGAGGAACAGAGCAGACAGGTGGAGTACAAAAGTCTCTTTGTAATAAAAGACTTCAATTTTTTTTTTCCCCTGAACTCACACAGGAATTATAGAGCAAGTGTTTGTGTCTCTGCAGGCAGGAGTGTGGAATGGCTAAACTGCTCCCAGCAGTGTCAGGAGCCTGGGTATGGGCCCCACGTTTTTCCTGAACCAGGAGCCTGGCTTAGATCTTAAGTAGCTGCAATCCCTGGCCCCGGCACACACAGCTGAGGTTTTGGATATGAACTGGCTATAAATGTTTTTCTAAAGGAAAAAAATAGCAGTGACTTTCTAGATGAGTTTCCAAGGGTTCCCTAATAATACTTTTTTCCTACTAGGAAAAAAACCATTTTTGATCGTGGAAATATTTCCTGGGGAATAAGGGGGGAACTTGCCTCCTGGGCTGGGTGAAAAGCTCCACAAGGTACAAGCATAAGGCAGTGGAATGGATTACCGACTGGATTAAGTAATCCTTAAAGGAAGAAAAACCCCAACTCCTGCCTTCTCGGTGCACTCTAGAGCCGGCAGAGCGTGGTGCCGGCTGCTCGAGTTTCCCCATTCCGATACAGACCTCA
>NW_005054308.1:7985392-8039674 GCF_000277835.1 Geospiza fortis | reverse complement strand
CGGCCCGGCCCGGCCCCTCGCTGCGCTGGGAGCGCTCGCAGTGCCCTGGGCAGCCTTGCACGGACCCCTGGGCCAGCCCCGCATTCCCAGCCCTTGTCCCCATCCTCCAAGTTCCTCCC
This sequence comes from Geospiza fortis, assembly GCF_000277835.1. Taxonomy (NCBI): domain Eukaryota; kingdom Metazoa; phylum Chordata; class Aves; order Passeriformes; family Thraupidae; genus Geospiza; species Geospiza fortis. Next base: position 8,039,555 of record NW_005054308.1, on the reverse strand, counting down.
AGCCCTTGTCCCCATCCCCGTCCCCGCCTGCAAGGTCGGTGCGGTGGCACCTCCGGGGGGGTTCTGTCCCTTGGCACAGAGCTGGGACCAGGCTCCTGCTGCTGGGTTTCTCCTCTGGAAGGTGTTTTCCTCTTTACAGAGACTGGAGAAGGCGCTGGGGCAGCAGGAAGTGGCCCGGAGGTGTGTGAGCCCAGGTGCGCTCAGGGGTTGTGCAAAGCCGGGGGCTGAACACAGGTGTGGTGGAAATAGAAATGAAAGGTAAACGAGAGAAATGTCGGTGGCAATGTCAGGTTAATGGTTGGACTCGAGTTCAGAGGTATTTTTCAGCCTTTTGGGCTGAATATATGAAGGATACAAAGTTGTTAGGGAACATCCAAAGGAGGGCCACGGAGATTGCGAAGGGTCTGGAGGAGAAGCCATGAGAAAAGCAACTGAGGTCACCTGGTTTGTTCTGGAGAAGAGGAACCTCCATCACCTCCCCCTCCCAGGGCAGCCGAAGCCTCTCTTGCTGATTCTGGTGTGTGAGCGTTTCAGAGTGTGTGGAACACCAGTTTTGCCTTCATGCCCACCCTCTCTGCCAACCTCCCTTGTTCTGCCTTCATCCCCGTCCTCCTCTGCCGACCTCCCTTGTTCTGCCTTCATCCCCGTCCTCCTCTGCCGACCTCCCTTCCTGCATTTGTGCTCAGTGGCTGTGTGTACACACAAACCTATTGCTGATAGAAAAGTCCTTTCGTTGCCAGGCTCTGCTGTAGGTCCACAGAGGTAAATAAAACCAATAGTGAAACAAGAGCTTTGCTTCAGCAAGCCAACATTTATAGGTAGAAAGGGTCCCTGTCATAAAGCAATATGAAGATATAAGATTTGCAGGAATTGAACATGTCTGAAAAATTGCCTTTTTTTTCCCCCTCCATAAAATAAATTGCCTGTTACTACAGGAATTGCCCTAAGACCATCAGGTTGCAGCACTGCTAATACCTCATGATGCCTTCATTCAGTGCCTGATCCTATCTCTGAGCAACTGTTTTCTCCAGCAAAGAGAAATGTAATGCTCAAGTGCTTTGTGAGTCATTTGATTTTAATCAAGTCTGCTCATCCATCACAGTCCTGTGGGTCACTGGCTGGGAGAGACTGTGCCAGCCAAATCCCACGTCCTCCCCTTTATGACAGGGCACTTGATAATCAATCCAAATCACATGGCAGCAGGTTCTGAAGTAGGAAATGAAACTTGTGCTAATTTATCAGTGTTCCTGGAGCAACCTCTGCTGCTGTTATTTATTATGCAACCAAAAGGGACAAGACCCTGGGCAGGATAATGATGGTGGGATTTGGCCTCTGTTGTGTAAATTTACTGGCTGATGTTGGTTAGGAGCTATTCATGCAATGTGTGAATACAGGGCTGGGTAGAAAACCAGTGTGATGGTGAAGTGGGACAAGTATTTGCTGTTTGCAGTGCTGGCTGGGGGAGTTCATGTCCCCTGTCCCCTCACAGGCTGCCCTTGCTCTGCCTGTTCACTCTGGTGCTTGGGGCTCTCCCCTTTGCTGGACCTTTTCCAACACCCTGAGATCTTGCTCATAGCCAGGGAGGCCTAATTGTGGTGTGGTTATTGGCAGTTAAACTGTGTCCAAAATTATTTCCAAGCTTTTTCAATGAGTGTTGTTGACATCTGTGCTCACTGTGCACAAAGGGGTGTGAAGGAGGCAGCAAATTTTTATGGAAGGGATCTGGGGTTAAAATAATCCTTTTGGTCATGGTGCAGCTTCATGCATTACTGCCACAGCATGGTGCAGGCAAAAGAAAAAGGCACTTTGGGCCACATCTTTACCTTGCCCTGTCAGCTTGATTTCCTAAATGGAAAGGCTGATGTGACCACATACACTTGTATTTATGTATTCCATTTCATCCCCAAAGATAAATTTGAGTCTGTGGGCCACTTCTGCCAGATTTGACAAGGGGTGAGACCTCCAAGAGAAGCCATTCTAAGTCCTGGGAAGAGAGACATAATGAGCAAAATGTCCCCAAAAGGAGGGGACACTGCAGTGTGAGCTGGCTCTATCAGACACCGGAGAGGGAGCATCCCTGGGTGCCACCACTGAGGGGGGAGAAGCTTCAGTCAGATTTTGAAATCAGCCATGGATCCAAGTGTGTCACGTATTTCCTTCTTCCTGGCACAGGGACTGTGGGGGGTGCAGGCTATGGAATCACGAACTCACAGGAGTTGCATTTGAAGGATTTAGCAAGGCTGGGTACAGCAATATGGGAGTAAAGAGCCAGGTAGGGTTGGCATGGAGCCTTCTGTGCTTAGTCAAGGGCAAGTTGAGACTGATAACAATAAAGCAAGGATGCAGCCAATGCCTCTTTTATTGCTTCATATCCTAATTTTAATGGGAAGGCTGTAATTAAGGGAATTTAGCTCCAAGCTATGACCTCACGGGTTGATACTCACATCAGATGCTGCCTTAAAAATAACTCATCAGAAATCAGGGAGTCTTCCATAGCAGCTCATCTTTTAGCAATGCAGTTCCTCCTGAAATACTGGTTTCCAGGCCAAAACCTTGACTGGAATCTGGGGGGCAGAACAAGGCAGCTTTGCATGCAAATAACCTCTCCAGCAACATCAAAAGGCTGTTCTTTCCTCTGCTCCTGTCTGCTCATCCCTTCTGTTCTGGAAAAAGTGATGGAAAACTACTGAGTACCAACTGTCCTCTGTTAAAAATAATGGTGGAAGTGTCCTGCTAACAGGTGATGGAAACTTTTGCCCTTGGATGTCTGCTAGGCATGGTTTCTGTGGAAAGTTTCTGAACAGCTTTGTAATATTCTGCTCTGGCTTTGTATCATTTTAGAGATCCAAGGAGCTGTTTGCTGCTTCAAAGAGAGGGTGAACCCTTTTTCTGGCAATGATTTGATAAGGTAGGGGTTAAGGGAATCGCCTGCTGTTGGATGATTGCAGCACTACATGAAAGGATGCTCAAAGTTTGAAAGATTGAACTTCGATGAGCAGACAGCTTTTAATTCAGCCTATCTCAAGGTAACCATGCCTGCAGTGGCTGAGGCTGTCATTTGGTGCCACCAGAGTTTGGACAGCACCCACAGAGTCAGTTCCCAAGCCTGCCACAGCCATGGTGGGCTCAAACCCTTGCGGTTCTGCCCTCCCCACGCACCTGTGGGTCTGAGCTGAGTGATCCAGGGTCATGGGACCATAAAATACATCCCAGCTCCTTTCTCCCAGGGTTGCTAAACACTTTATCCAGGTCACTGTGGCCCCACAAAGCCACATGTTGGCAGAGCAGGAGTGGTGGGCTGGTGATGGACAGCGGTGGGTGAAGTGACACGTAATCAGCAGATCGTTTGTTTGCAGACTTCTTATCTGGAGGCGTTTGCATCAGAACTCTAAATCAAGCAAAGCTGCATGTGAAAGGCACTCCTGACTTGCAGAGGGGGTCACAGAAAGGGTAATTTTGTTAAGCTATTGAAATAATGAAGCAATCATTAATGACCTGTTCTCTGCATTGGTGAAGCGACTTTTATCTGGAGATGTAAACATATTTAGGAGCATTAGGAAGAAGAAAGATGGGGGCTGTATCTGATACTGCTCCCTTAGGGCTGGTTGTTCAAAATTCAGAGCCTTGGACCCTGATCCTCAAAGCAGGAATTGCTCCTGGCTCCAGTGAGCTCTCAGCACTCATAGGGCTGGCGAGAACTGGGGTGTCCATGACACAGCAGCTAAAATTAGTTTAAAAAAAAAGGAGAAAAAAACCAGAGAAATCTTGATGGGAGAAAGGATAAAACCCAAACAACCTGCCCAATATCAGTGGCTGATGCAGGAATAAAGTCCTGCTCTCCTCTCTGCCATTCCCTGTAGCAGAAACATGTTGAAATCAGTAAATATTGGGCAACTTTGAACAATCAAACAGTCCTGCCCAGCAGGGTATCACCCAGAGAGCTGCAGCACAGCCTCAGAGCACATTGGAAAGATCAACAGAGCTGCCTGGTTATGGTGTAAAGTTCACCTCCAATTCTGTGTGAAGAATCGTTGCATTTCTGTTCCTCTGAAGCCAGGAAGCTGTTCCCATGAGGAAACCTTGGGAAGAAGCTGTGAAAGGGAACACCAGTTAGAGTTTGGGCTGGGGCTGATGAGCACAGGAGTCCAACTCCCACAGACCCATGTCAGTTGTTTCTCAACTCCTCAGCTCCCAGATCTTTTCCCCTTGGTTCCCACTTCTCTTCTGCAGTCAACAACCATGGCTGCTCCTTGGGTGCTTTCAACACAAAACTAAGAATGATTTCAAATGGGTATTTGGGAAAAAACAGCAAGGAGAATCTCCTGGAATAAAAAAAGGCCCCTGTAGAGTTGACAAGGCTGCAGTAATGAGAGGAAATTAGCTCCTCAGTTTAGCTTTGAGTAGAACCTGTCAAAATCTGTTAAAAATGATTATATGATTTTCCCTTCCTTGACCCTCTTATACTAGAACAAGTTTTAAAATGAAAATTGTGTTGTGCAAAGAAGTCCTTCTCAAAAATCATTAACTTTTTTATAGGAAAATATGTCCATTTTGGTGTTGGCCACAAAGCCTCATATTTTTTCCTTTGGTTTTTACAAAAGCTTAACATTTTTATCAAATGGGCTTTTCTTTTGTGCAAGGTACAACTGAAAGCTCTCCCCAAATAACAGTTATCACAATGATGATAACACCACAAGGTAAATTCTGCCCATTTCATGAATGAGCCCAATTTTTATTTCTCTTCATCACAGAAGTCATCCCACATTTGTTGTACACATTGTTGGTTGCTGTGTTACGGGACATATCACCAGGTATCAGATGCTTTACTCTTGCAGAAGCACTTCTAATGGAGATGGAAGCTTCTGTTGGCTGAATTTTAGAACAACAGCAAAAAATAATAATACAAAACAAAAATATCATCTTCAGCTGCATAGCAAATATGGATCAAAAATTTAACACTGTATCAGATCACAAGCGTAAATATACCTCACCATAAATAAAATTCATTGTACAAAATAACTCAAGCAGCTTTTCATACAAATATGGTACATTTGACAACAGTTTTTGAGAATATTTTCTTGTTTTTTTACACCTTTGATTCTTTTCTCTTTTGTTCTCCAATACACATGAACCTACTGGACTGGAGTAATGCAGGAGGAAAAGGACTAATTTTGTTCAGTGCTACTAAGTGCTGTCAGAATTTAAAAGGAAAACCACTGAAGTGCTGAATTTCATCTAGTTTGCTTCCCCATTCTATTGTAGCATTGCAAGTCAAGTGTAGCATCATCCCAGAAAAGCATGTGCACTGCCAACAGTCACATTTAATAATGGCAAAGCCAGAGGGAACATTAAAATAACCCAGGCTGACTTCATTCATGACACAGGCCATCCTTTCTCCTCCCTGTAATTCCTGTGTGGAGCCAACAGCTTGACTTTGGAGTAGACATTCCAAGTGGTGGCTGGTGAGTGCTGGGCAGTTTGCAGACTACCTTAGCATAAGCAGGAAAATATAGGTACAAAAAGCAAGTCCATTGTCAGTGGATTTGGGAGGATTCAGACAGGGGTCAACATTTCCCTAAGAAAACAACATTAGAAGTCTGCAGATTATAAAAGACTGAAAAATACAGAACTGAAGCATAACTGCAAGGAAGACTCCCAAACTTGGCAGAAAGTCTGCAAGTGTGGGGAATATCCCTCGCCCCCTGGCAACCTGTTACTATTTAGCCCTACTCTTACAAATTTGCTCCCTATTTCCATTAACAATTATGACATTTAAAAAAGCACGGGAAGAAAAAAAAATCCATTTTCATGGAGCTGTTTGAAGACCTAAGCCTGGACCTTTCTCATATACAGTCAAAGAGGGTGAGAAAACTGAAGCTAAGGAGTATCTTAATCCTTGAGATAATCAAAGGACAGTAACATCAAATCTCAGAAATTAAGATTGTGATTATTACTAGCTGATATCTCATACTACTTGAGCAACAAGGCAAAAGATCTGCATACACTCTACAGTCAAAACACTTTACATTTTGTTCATGCACTTTGACATTTTGCTCAAAACACTTAATCCCTTGGAATCTGGAGGGATTTTACATTTTTGCTAGCAAATCTGAGGGCAACAAATAGATTTCAACTACTTGTTCTTTCAAGTACCTGTACAAGTACAGCAACCTTCCAGTGCAACTGTGTTTTGCAGGGTTGCAGGGAATTTTGGTAAAACTACAGGAAAAGAATGCAAACAGATTTACAGACTATTAGGTGAAATATCTCATTACTCACTCCAGACCTAAACTGATGAAAAGAGGGATTTAAATTCACCTTACTATATCCCGTTTTTGTCTAGGTAGCTGAGACTGGGCCATTTGGTAAAGTTCATTCTTTTGTAGCAACTTCTTGTTCATGCTGGTTTCCAAGAAGACTCCAGCATTCCACAGCTTGTCAGATGTAATAGGACATTTAATTTGTGCTGTGCCTATAGGTGGCTCTGAAAGCCAGACAGGGACTTGTGCCAGCTTTTCAGCAAGACTTTCATACCAAGATAACAAGCACTTGCTATTTAGGTCAGGAAAAATAGGATCTTGGTCGGATCTATCTTCCTTGCATCTTGTTTTCCACAAAAAATAAAATGCTTGATTCTTCTCTTCCTTCTAAAAATATGTATCTCTAAATTCCCTCATTCCAGTAGTGTAAAGTGTTGGATCATGATGGAATGTCAGAACTGACATCCTTAGAGGAAGAGTGAGTAGAGAGCAAGCCCCAGAAGCTCTTCCTCTTCCTCACCACACAGAGGAAAGAACTCATCTTGCTGGGCTGGCTCCTTCCCTGCCACTCCAAGATTTCAGCCAGACTTCCTGAGATTTCATTTTACTTTCAGATTACTGTGCTGCAAAATTTCCTCCCTGCAGCTGAAAAGGTCTGTCTCAGTAAGAGAAGGAAACTCAAGGTGTGAAAATGCCCAGCACTTGTCACGTGCGGGGTATTGATTATTGATTATTAAGGGAGTAGGTGATGAGAGTCTGGGAGCACAAGCTCATGCCACACACCAAGATCTCCTCTTGCCAGCAGTAGTTTGCTGGCTGTTGTTTCTGAAGACAAAAACTCCAGCTCAGATATTTCTACTAATTAATTATATGCTCCCTCTGAGAGAATGAATGCCCAGGCTCTGCCTTTTTAACATCTGTAACAGCATGCAGTTTACAAGGCATGATGCCTTGTAACAAATGCATGAAACAAATATATATTATCACATCTGGACACAGCAATTTTTGCTGTGGCCAGGCTAGAGCTGAGGAAACATTGCCAGTTGTGAGGCTGGCATAATTTTCTGTTGGAACACATGGTTTGATCTTCTTTCACAACAAGCACAAGCTTTTGTATCACTCCAATGACTCTGCTGAGGGTTAGAAGCAGGTTAGACCAGGAGTTATGAAATCCTCCTTGAAGTTCCACCTGAATTTGTTCTCAATATCCAGGGATCTTAGATTAGCTGAGTGGGAAAAGGCAACAGACTCCAGTGTTCTCTCTGAACATCTCTGAACTTGGAAAATTCTGGGTATTTTTTAAAGCTTATCCTATATTTTATCTTTCCTCAACAATCACATAATTTCTGAGTGATGGGAAGTTTCCTAAGCCCTGCTGGTAGTCACCATTCTCTGGAGAAAGGGATTTGTTTGCTGTGCCACTAGGAATTTGTCTAAACCAAGGGAAAATAGCATCCCAGAACACACACATTACACACCCTGGCTCTCACCCTTGGCTGAAGAACAAAGATCCCATATGTTCAAGGTAACTACACCTGCATCCTGTCAGCACCGGTGATTATTTCCACCCAAATCAGTATGTTTGAGAGCACGTTCACATGAATGCAGCCTCTTCTGTAGTCCACAGGAAATCTGGTTTATTGGAAAATAAACCAGACACATGGAAGATGTATCTTCAGGGGAGAACCTCTGCATTAAAATAAATGGATGTCCCAAAAGCTAGGCTGTTTTCTCTTTCCCCAGCTCTCTGAAGTGCTGAGGAATTATCTGGTGATTGCCTCATTGCTATCCTCAAGCCCACATGCCAAAGCTCATGAAAACAACTGCTGGAAAGGCCAAGGACACAGCAGAGAGCACAAAGTTGGGTGAGGCATCCATCCACGACCAGCCTGGCAGGGCTCCTCTGCACCCAGCACTTGCTCCGCAGGGCACTGCCATGGGTGACATCCTGCCTTCATCCCTTCTTCCCCTCCAAGAGTGGATCAGGGACTTGTTTTCAGCCCCTCCTGTTCCTTGGCTGGTGGCACATGTCACAGGGGTGTTGATTTCTCCCACTGTTTCTGAAGTGGGAGCATGTTCCCGGCGCCGTGGGAGCGTGGAGCTCTCCCACCTAAGGCTGCAGTATGGCTTCAGAGAGATGTGTGGACTGGGTGAATCACAGGGAAAACTGGACCACTTCATGGAAGAAAAGCACATTTTGCCCACCCACCCCCACCCCCCCTCAAGTCCGAAAGCTACGAGTAAAACCGATCACAGGGATGGTACAGAGGAACATGCACTCCAGCGGGGCGAGGGGCAGGTGTGTCCTCGTGTGGAGAGGCAGACCCAGCCTCACTCCCTTGTCAGGCCGCACACCATCAAGTTTACCCCTCCCAGCTGGTTTGGGTTCAGTCCCTGCTCCCTTCCCAACCTGTGCAGGGTCCGTGTCCACACTAGCAGGTGGTGGCCAGCGACTGGTGGATGGGGGGCTGGAAGCAGCGCACGTGCTCCACCGTGGAACTGTCTGTTTCCACTGACTTCATGTACTTGTTCAGGATGGCAAAGATCTCGTTGTTCAGGATCTGATACTTCCTGATCCTGTCGGCCATCTTCTTCAAGGGCTGGAGGGGTGGTGAGGGAGAGAAACAGCACATGAAGGGTCTTATGTCATCTGACCAGCTAGGAAGTAGCAGCACCTGTGCCCTGCTGCTGGAAAGCTCTGCTAAGGCAAAGCAGCTCTAACACATGTTCCTGTTCCACTTAGCACCTCGCAGGGACCTGGTGACTCGCTTCATTACTGGGTTTGATGACTCAAGACAGAGCATTAACAGGATCACTGAGTGGTCCTCAGTTAACCACTCCAAAGTCTAGGCTCCCAGCTGCTTATTGATAAAGCCAGCAAGATTACAGGATGGTTGCTGGAAATACCAGCTCCTCAGGTCCAGCTTCCTAACCCCAGGAAGAAGGGAAAAGCTTTGGGAGAAAAAAGATTTGATTTTCAAGCCAATTAAAACCTTGGCCTCTCTGCTGAGACTGCAGATGGAAACCTTACAGCAAGGGTAGCCAGTAGGAATAAGATTAACACCAGGCTTTGTTGTAATTGATGAGTTTGGACAAAGCAGGGTAGAAAACAGAAAGAAGTCAGTGTGCTGACTTGAGTCCTTTGGGACCTCACCTTTCAACTTACCACGTTTTTTATGATTTCATCTTTCCCATCCTGCCTCTGCACCTTCAGCAGGTGGTAGCAGAAGTCGAAGAGGTCAAAGCGCCGCTGCTGTCCAAGGAGAACAATGATAGAGCAACCTGCCCAGTTCAGACCATCTCCAAAGCACTGCCTGGAGGGAGGAGCAGGGTGATGGGTAGGGAGACATGACAGGATAAGAGTTAGGCAAGAGAAGTACCATGGCACCGGGAACTTTCTTGGGTGAATTCCTAGGGAAATCGGGTTCAGTCCTGAGTGTACACCTAGAGAAAATGAACCCAGAAGGAGAGAATACAGAATTACACCCAGGCCAGGCTGTGTAGGATGAACCACGGGGTAAGATGGGTGAGGACGTAGAACTCATAGATGGGTTGTTGGCCCATCTACACATCTACCTGTCACTTCAGGCACGTCCCTTCACCTTGCTCTTTCCTCCAGCTGTTCCAACACAAAGCTGAGCACAACCAAGGACCCACATTGCCCCTCTGCCTCCACAGAGGATGTCTCTGCAGCTGAGGGCACCCGGGGGGGCTGGCTGGGGACACTCACTCTGCCGTGAACTCGTTGGTGCCCACGGGGATGCAGTACACGAACTGCATGGCGCTCCAGAGCCGGTGGAACTCCACGCACTCGTCCACGTGCATGACGCCGTTGGTGGGGGGCGGCCCGCGCCAGATGGGGTCCTGCAGGTAGCTGCGGATGCGCGTCAGGATCACCTCGAACATGGAGAGCCCGCAGCACAGCCGCTCCTTGGTCAGCAGGTCCCCCTCCCGGGCGATGGCTATTTGCTGAGGGCAGGGACAGCCAGAGGGACACAAGTGAGGATGTGACCCACGCCCACCGCGTTTAACGCTGCCTGGTCTCTCCCCGGAGGTCCAGCCTTACCTCTGATGGCTGCTCCCATGGCACTTCCCACCAGGGAATGCTCATCCCTCAAACAGGAGGATTAATGTGGTGCTCTGTCACAGACATGTTTTATGAAAAATCTTTTCCTTAGGATTTTTTTAGCCTGAGAAGCTGAGAGGCCTCAGGAACAAAATGTAACCAATGGTTATCTGCTGCTGTGGAATGCAACAAGTGGATCTGTGATTGGTCTCATGTGGTTGTTTCTAATTAATGGACAATCACAGTCCAGCTGTCCAGACTGTCTCGGTCAGTCATAAGACTGTTATCATTCTTTTTCAATTCTTACCTAGCCTTCTGATGAAATCCTTTCTTCTATTCTTTTAGTATAGTTTTAATATAATATATCATAAAACAAGAAATCAAGCCTTCTGAAACATGGAGTCAACATTCTCATCTCTTCCCTCATCCTGGGACCCCTCTGAACACCATAACAGTGCTCTGCTCTATTTCACCGACCACAGAATCTTTTGGAGGAACTATTTACGTCAGAACACCAGAGCTGAAGGCAAAGCCCTGACCAGAAATACTGATCCTTAATTCTGCTAGCGTGCTGCTCTGCCCTGTTAGTGCTACTCAGCGCTTCGTTTCAAGATTTTCATTTCATGATTCATTTAATGGGTTTCGTCTCATGATTTCTGCAGATTATGAAGATAAAACAGGAGAGAACAGGGACATTTTGCTTCCCAGGACATTGCCATCATCTCTTCAAAATGCAGATAGCCTATGGCTTTCTTGATTTCTTTTGTAGTTAGGGTTAAAAAGCTCTGAGGAAGATGAGAAGCCACTGCAAACTTGATACTGAAAAACTTGTGGTTTATAAGAAAGCCAAATAATTTTTTCCCAGATGTGGAAGCTTTACACATGTGGATAATTTTTACATGCGTGGATAATTTCTGTGACATCCTCGCTCAGATTTAGATATACAAATCTGGAATAGCTCCACTGGATGAAGTTACTTTGGCTTTTATACTAGAGGCAAATCAAAAGAGAATTAACTTCATTTCAGTCCCACTGCTCCCCAAGAGGACAAAAAAGAAAAAAAAGGGGGAGAGAGATTTAAAACAAGCAAGCAGGGCCTTCCCCCAAGCTCACTGAGTGGTGCAAGCATGGGGGTCTCCCATTGCCCTGGTATCCTCTCAGCTGCCCCATTTCCTGCTGTTCCAGTGGCAGGACTGACTTCTCTTTGCAGTGCTGCCAAAACTAACTCATGAAATGGGAGCTGGGTGCTGTCAGAGCCATGCCCGTGGCTGTGGGAGGCTCTGGCTCTGCCGTGCTCACTTGGCAGAGGAGTGGCTGCACAGAGCCTTTCACCCCTCCCACCACTCTGGAACAGGCACACAGAACAAGTGTGACACTGACTGAGACCCTGCCTATCCCAGAGGACTTCCTGGAGCTTTAAGCAGTTTTAAAGCATTTTCTCCATTTGCAGCTGTCCCTGCAATGCCTATAGAATGTTACCCCAATCAGTCACGAGGGGGACTCGCAGCAGCTGGGACAAAGGGCAGGCACATGTCCTGGCCAGACATTAAAAACATGAATTATGCTTGGTTTACTTGGGTCATCTTCATTCCACTCTGAAAAATGCATGAATGTGCCTGCACATCCCCATTCCTGATTATCAACTTATGCTGGCAGTAACCTCAAGCATTTTTAGTTTGGTTGCTCTTGAAATTAGAAGCATTTCAATTCTTGCTTGTGCCACAATTTCAAGGATGTTCTGGGGACCCCAGCTTAATTAGTTTTCAACTAATAGCAAATATCAAGGGAAAGCTGTCATCATGTGCAGAGGCCTCATTTGGTCTGGAATCCCTTGATCTGTTAAAAGCAGGGACAGTATCACTGGTTTCATGGCACACACCTGCCTGTGTTTGCTTGGCAAGTAAAGCAAAAACTTATTTCATCCAGCTTTTAAGCTAAAGGCTGTACAGTGTCCCTCTCCTCACCTGCTTTTATGGGCACAGATCTGCACACATTGGTCTATCATAGCAAAATGAGGGCACAGCAGAAACAGAGCCATTTCAAATGTAAACTAGGTGTTAGCATTACTGTTTGCTAAAACATAATGATAAAAGGGACACTTTTGAGAACAAACTTCTCCAGTGATCTTAGTACACGATTTCTGAAGAGATCTTAATTTAGAAAGGGATGCATCTGGCTTTCAGTGTAGGTAGTGCCAGTCAGTTATGCACATTCACAGGCAGAATTTGGTTCTAATACTCATCACAGTCTTTGATACAGGACTACCATCCTAGGGGGGACATCTTAACACAGGCAAAGCAGCTGGAGAGCTGTTGGTGCTGTGTTCAGAGCTGCCTCACAGTCTGGGGTCCCACTGATTTCTAAGATCAGGAGAGGAAGGATGCTCTCAAGGTAAATTGCTACAGGATGCCACTGTGCTGACTCAATTATTCCTTCTGTCTTCAGAAGCAAATGCTCTGATTATTTCCAGGGAAGAAACCAGACTGACCAAGCACTTTGAAAACCTCTTACTAAATACCTTTATGGTCAGCATTAAAAGGGAGAGCATTCCTTTAATGAACCACTTTGACCCCCCTGTTTCTTTACAAATGGTCCATCAAACAGCTGCTTCTGGATTTCCAATGCAAAGTAATTATTTACAACAATCATTGGCAGTTTTCCTGCCATTGCACAAATCCAGTTTTGATTTCCAGTTTTTGAACCTCTTTTACAGCCTGTTTACTGGTGAACTTGCCAGAACCCTACCCAAAACCTGCAAAAACCCATAGATCCCCACTATAACATGCATGGGGCCACCTTTTGGGAGAGGCTTCGAGCAGGCAATGTCAGCTTAGATTCTGGACAGTTGTTACAAGGCATTTATGCATTCTGTAGGAAAAAATCCTGTATGGCCTGTGTCCAAAACTGCATTTCCAAAATGCATGTCCAAAACTGCATAAAAGGAGCAAGCTTAGAAGCTATGGAGGCACCTATAGAAAGCAATTCTTGTGTTCATTTACATTTGAGCTCAAAAAAAAAAAATCTGGTACCCAACTGTACCTGTGTGATGAATATGGGAACAGTTTACAGAAAAATAACTTTTTAGTGGGACATGAAATATCTTTTGTTTTCATCACCATTATAACTACAGCAGAGATAAGCAACGAGTGGACTCTAATAGCAGAATTCAATGATGATTTTGCATGGAAAGAAGGAGAGATAGAAAGACCAACACAAAGACACGAAAACACAGAGGTGAATTGTTTTTCTCGAGTGTCTCCTTTAAAAGGAAGTGTCTACAGAGTAAGATAAAGTCCTCACTTATCCAGCCAATTTCTCTATTTCAGATGATTTCCAATGATGCAAAGTTCAAAATGTCCTTGATCCATGAGAAAAAAATACAGGAAAAAATATCAACCACTTTCTGCCTGCCATAGATCTGTCACCTCCTACACCAGCTGAGTGTTCTTTCCATTCCCTCATCAGTACATTACAGGAAAAGGGTGTTGATTCATTTGATACTTGAAAGATTTTTATCCCATCAGCCCCAAGTAGATGGGCACTTGAAGTTTGATAATTTCTATCAATGGAGCTCAAATTTTGCCCATTACACTGATCAGTCTAGGGAGGTATTTTAAACAGTACTGAGTTTCTGCACAAGAGATCTTTCCCAAGCTGAGACCCACATCAAGAAGATACTTAAATGGAGCCGTAATTTTAAGCATGTGCTGAAGCTCTAAGCATGTGCTAGGAGGGAAACCATTCTCAGATGAATTCCTTGACAGGGATGAGCTTAAATGGACCCCACTGCAGTCCTAAAATGGGATCCCCAAAAGTGATGGCATTGATTGTTAGGATAGCTCTGCAAAGATTCTCCTCAAACCACTTCAGCAATTCTCCATCTTTTTAAAGTGGAGATGAAGAGGTTTTTGGAGTTGTTCTGATTCAGAACTGGCTTCTAGCACACTTGCCTTACAGCTCCCTGCCAGCTCTCCTGACTGGAGGCAGCAACACACAAATTGTGTGTGGTCCCTGGACCCGCTCACAAATTTCCCTTCAGAGCATTTGCTTGGGCAAGGATTTGGATTTGCTCGTCCAATTGATGTTTTGTTGTAAAAATCAATCAATCAATCAAAAAAAAAAAAAAAGGATCACTTTTCCCAAGGCCAAGCAGGCCATGTGGGGACTGCTACGAGATTCCAACAGCCATCCCTTCCAATGCAATCCTTACCTGCGGAGTGCCCAGCCTCTCTATTAGGGGAACCAGGTGGAGTGGGGCATACTTGGCTTCGAGACGCTTCATGCGCACCTCCAAGCGTTCTCCTTCTGTCAAGCGAGCAGCAAACAGTGAAATGAGAGGAGGAAGTGGAGACCCGCCAGAGTTTGCTCAGAGCTGCCCCCCACAACCATCCGAGGAGACTGTGGGATCAGGGAGCCAAACCACAGCAATGAGGGGCCAGTGATGCACAGGAGGGAGGGATGGGCAGTGCAGTCTCAGCAGCAGCTTTATCACACATGTCCAAAGCACGGCCCTGCTACCGAGCACTCCTGTTGAGATGGACATTTCATGCTGCCACTCTCCAAAGAGGCTGTGAAATGGCTTCCAAACCTCAAGGGAACCCCCGAGCTGACTGAGGTTTCAGGTTGTAACTATGCTACAGGTAATGCACCCCTGGCTTTTGTTTGCACCTGATGTTTGGCTGTATCCACTGATCTGTTTGGAGGGGGAAGCAGGGTCAGAGCTAATCCTCAGCAGAGATGGGAGAGAAAACAGCCTCTGGGCAGACACCTCTGAGTCTGCCCACTGCTTCCCTCTCAGCTTCTTACCTTTGATGTAGACCCTGGGCAAAATATTTTGGAAGGGAGCAGCATGCAGCAAATCACAAACTTCTTCCTGGGACTGAGGCAGGAAGAAAGAAAGATAAAGTAAGTTAAAAAATACCTATGGGGGAGAGTGAATGGCTCAGGGGCCTGGGCAACACTACAACAGTTCACACCTACAGCACCTATTCAGATCCAACCCAGCTCAGTAGTAACTCCAGTGTTTGAACTGAAATGATCCAAAACGAAAGTAACGCTTCAGTCAGGAAGTTTCCCTAACTCAAATAAGTTACTTCCTGCCTGTATAAGGGTAGACCTTTACACTGATTTTCTGTCCTACTAACTAGCCCTGAAAGTAAGAGGGGATAAAGAATATGGAAGTTTCCACTTCATCTTGCCCTGAATGAATTCCTGCAGCCTGTTCTTTAAGAGAGTGCCCAGGTGGAAATTACCCTTTGGCTTAGTTATTTTAGGAAGTGTACGTGAAAAATATACTGCCATGTGGCTCTTCTGCAAATAGGCACATCATAACTGCTCTGAAATTATTTGGTTGTTGGTGTGGTGTTCTCAGCCAGGGCTACCAGAATCCCAGTGGTGCAGGCACCAAGAAGAATAAAACAGAAGTCCAGAGAGGAATAACACCATGAGATGCCACCTTAGGGGATGCATGCCAATGCACTTGAGAAAAAAATAATCCCAAACACAGATGCACAAGGAGGAGAAACCTAGAAATAGGCAGGTGGAGACTGAGGAGCGATGGCCGACAGTACATTGTACACGAGTCTGCAATGGGAAACAGCAGCGAGGAAACCAAAGCTGTTCAACACAGAGGCATCGTGTCACGACAAGGCATCAGCCTGCTCCTGCCAAAGCCTGCTCCCAGGACATGCTTTCAGTTCTGAGCTCACTGGAGAGATGGGGACACACTCGGAAGCAGATCATGAGAGCGCAGCAGGAGGAACCCGGGCCCGCATGGAATGACTGGGCTGGGCCTGTTTGGGATGCAGGGGTGCACAGCACCCTCCCAGCCAGCAGGACAGTGGAGCATGGAGCTGCAGGAGGCTGCACTGGCGCATGGATGCTGGGATGAGAGCAAGTTTGTGGGAGTGCAGTTTGTGACACAGTGCTGGAGGGACAGGAACAGTCTGGGGCCCCTCCACGGGCACAGAGGTGCTGATGCTAACGGAGTGGGCCTGCCACCTTGGTCATTTTGTTTGCAAAACACTGTTCATTCCTAGGTGAATGTTCTTCCACTGCTGTTTTCCTCTAATACAGTGAGCATTTTCAGCCATTTGCAGCCTGCATTCACCTCATATCTGTCCCAAAATGAGTCATGTTATTAACAGACCTCTTCCCCAAGGCCCATTAACCGAGAGCACAAACTCTGCTTAGAAATTTCATCCCAAGCAACCCCTCATTCCTCAAACTTAAACAATAAAAAGGGGCTAAAATGCAGCAGACTGGACATCTGCATCAGAGCCATTTTTGCCGGCAAATACCACCAGCCTTAGATCACTCAGACAGCTCTGAAGGTAATTGCAGTATAAAAGCAATTCTTCCTGCTACACAAGAGCTCCATTAGAGGGAAAATCTTGTTCTGTGATGGCTCTGTGCATCTGACATCCTCCAGCAAGTGGGAACCAGTGCCCACTGCATGCAAAATGGCTTTGTATTCCAAGCCTATTACTGCAAGGAAAAACAGAGGATCCAAGAGGGAGAGACCTTGTCTGGCATAGAAAGTAAGCAGATGTGGACTTTGGTGGGCAGCCTTCCTTAAAGGAACCCCAAATTCCCATCATCTTTATTTTCTGCTATTCTAAAATGCCAGTACACTGCTGATGTACAGTTCTTGGGACTCAAGGAACATTTCTGCATTGAAATGAAGGATTTCTAAAGAAATCACCATGTCCCTTGAATGTCCCATTAAAGATGTGTTAGGAAAGGCAAATGCAGTACATCCAGCAGAAAAACCCAACACTGGGAACAGCAGGAAGCACTGACAAAGCCACAGAAAGAACAGAAACTGCCAGAATAAAGTTGGCAACTCTGGTCATTCTATAAAATTCTATAACAGACAAGCTGGTGGGTGATACACATCTCTTGTCTTCATCTTATGCAACCACTGCTCACTGAATGTGTTTGATACACTATACTAAGAATTAAAAGTCTCTAGATCTGGAGTTAAAATGCAAAGGCAAGGGTAGAAATATCCATTTTGAGGACATGCAGAGACTTTTAGTTTTCTCTGTGTTCTATGGACAGATAAAACTTGGAATCTTTGAACTTTATTATGGGTTTGCTCTGAACAAAACTCCTGGTTTTGTCTGGAAGTTCTGTCTTATGCCAGGGAAACAATTTTGAAATATTTCTGGAAAAACTGAAACAACCCTGCCCAAACCATTATGACACAGTATGCACATTTAATGTACAGTTGTGTTGTTGAGCACTCCTCAGTTGGCTCTGGGCTAAATTATGAGATAATATCATTGCTTGGTAAATTTGTTATGGGAAAAACTAGGAGCTAAAAAGATGAGTGGCACTTAGCCACAGTCTTTGCCCCACACGAGTAAGGGCATCACATGAGCTGAGAGACTTGTGCACGTTTAAAACTCCAGTGAAGGGGGCAATACCAAGTTGTTACTCCAGCCAAATTTTCAGTGAAGATGTCCTAGGACATATATGATCAGCAGATTTCCTTCCTGTTGGATTGCTTTATCCATTCCACCATTACAATCAACCAGGTTGTTTCCATTGCGCTGGCACCCCAAAAGAGCAGAGGGATCAAATCTACTTCTCACTGTACAAATATGCATATAAAAAAGTATTGATCCCTGCCCCAGAGAGCTTACAATCTAGAAATTAACTCCAGTTGGTTTTATTTCTAAGCAGGACAAACAAGGGGCAGCTTTAGGTCCAAGAATGAAATCTGGATCTTCCAGTATTCAGATTCAGCCATGCCAGAGGCCTGACCCCGTGCCAACACACAACATCCTCAAGGACATGTCCAAAAACTCCAATAACACAGCCCCAGAGAGACCCTGAGAACATGAGAAGCTGGAAAGTAACACTTCCCAAACTCTTCTGCTGGAGAACCCACTTGCACTTCTACTCTTGAGCTGGAAATTTCGGGTACGATGTTGGTGTGGGGGTTTTGCCTTACCAAAGCCTGCTCGATAAGGAGGCAGAAGAGAATGGCATTGCCCACTTCTCTGAGGCTCTGGAACACATCAGTCTTCAGCTCTGCATACTCAATGATGTCCTTCAGCTGGTGGTGAAAAAACTCCAGGATTCCTTAAAAGAGAAGGAAGGACAGTAAGAAAGAGATTGGAATCACTTCCCGGTAATTTGGATGAAAAGATGATCAGTGTCTGGTATTTCCTTAATCACAAATTGCAGCTGCTAAATGGATACACAAAGACTGGCATTGGGAAGAACTAACAGGCAGTGTCTTATCCTGCTTTCAGTAAGCCTTAGGAAATAGGGAGTAAGTCATTTAAACTCCCTGCATTTCTTCATCAGAGGAGGAAAGAGGTTCCAGACTTTGATGGATGACTTGGTGCTGGCTCATGTACAGCAGCCACAGTTTCTGACTGCAGGCATGCTGCAAAAAAATCTCTTCACCAGCTAAACAGAGCATTTAAAAATACCAGTGAACTCACAAAAGCTTACAGAATCCTGAAAACATAAGAGAGGCTACCAGAAGACATTCTCTTATCAGCAATCTATGTGCTCAAAAGGAAATTTCCAGCAGGAGATTTCCTGGAAAGGTTTCCTATACATGGTCCAGTGTTAACAGCAGAGCAGCTGAAAGTGTCCCAGCAAACCTGGCTGCAAATGGCACTGGCAGGACAGGTGCCCAGCCTGGATTAACCGTCAGTGTGGGCCTGAGTAAATGCTGCAGCAACACAAGGCTGAGGCCCTGCTGAAGGATCCTTCCAGCAGCACCCACCTGGAGAGCCATATTCATGCCTTGGCAAGCGGCAGATTTTGGGCATTACTTCAATCAGAGTCTTCACATACTGCAGGATGGTGCCTTGGAGCTGTTGGAGACAAAGGGAGGTTAAACTGGAATGCCAGGTGTCCTGGCACTGGTTTTGAAAGAGGCTTGTTGTGCATGGGTCCACATCTGACAGCACAGGATGAAACTTCAGCTGGAGTCTGAGAAGAACTTGCTTAATTTGGATTTCACTCAAATATGAAATTCAGCCCAAGTGTATGGAGTCAGAGTGCTTTTACAGCTTCCTCCCAAAGAATAAATCCCAGCTGCATGGATTTTCAACTTCAAAATACAGCTTGCTGTGTTTGCATTGTTTGCAGCTGAAATCTAAAACAAGGCTCAGTCTTAGATGCAGCTGTGCTTCTAACCCAAAAAGCATTTCACCAGAGCTGCCAAAGGACTCACTCCCTAGCACAGGAAATGCTCCTTCCACCTGAGGAATGATCCCTGGATACTCAAGAGTTTAATAAAGAATTTACATTCATGTAGAGCAAGTTTCTGCAGATCAGATGTTTTGGACACACATGGATTAGAGCAGAGCACACTGCTTAGTTTATAGCCCTTGCTGTCATTTGGAGTTACACACCTGCACCCTGTGGATACATTACATGAGATAATGCACTAAATTCCATTTAGTCAACCATAAAACCTTTGTGCTGAGTGCTGTCTGATCCTGCTGAGACACTCCACCATCCCACAGGAATCACTGGGATTCCTCATCAGTGACAATCAGCCCATGGCTCCAAGTGTTCCAGCGTGGATCAAGAGCCACGACGGTGCCCCGACGCCAACACCCCGATCCCAACGCCCACACTGCCTGCCCCCATCCAGGCTTTGGGGTTTCTCCAGCACCAGGGCCAGGCTCAGAATTACCAGGCTCTTGACAATCTTCAGCAGCTCCTCCATGACCACAGCAATGCCCTGGTAGCCCAGGAGCCGACAGATGGTCTTGAAATGCGGCGGCCCCACGAAGTTGCGGTAGGAGCTGTAGATGTGGCTGTAGGCGATGTTGAGAGGCTGCAAATTGGAATTGGTGACAGTTACAGGACCTGTAATTCCTGACCAGACCTGTAATTCTCTTATCACAGTGTTATGTTCCATCACTACAAATTTTAAGGCGGAGGAAGAGAAATAATAATACTGATGGCCATTCCCACTTGTGCTTCTTGTAGGAGAAGAGATTGCTTTTCTTCCTATGTGCTCAGATATGCTCTAACCTCAACACTGTCACGTCACAAGGCTTTATTACCCTCCTATGTAGCAACACCACTTTCATTTCCAAGGAAATTTACTCTCCCATACACTCCCAATCAAATAGTTCAATGGCCCTTTGCCTCTTCAAAATCAAATTGTTCTCCACTAAAATGAAAAGTTTTACATACATTCAAGCAGACAGATTTTTTTTTTCCCTATGAGCACTTGCTTTAAATGAGACTTATTAAGAAAAGAAGGAACTGAAGCAACTGAGTTTAAGGGCAGATGGAAAAGACACAGAAAAGATCATTTTTGCATCCTGCAAAGCTTTACATCAGCCTCTACTTAACAGACATCCCATGGGTCCGTGCCAAGGGTAAGAATTTGACACTGGTCTGGGGAGAATGGTGCCCCCAAAAATTCTTAGCAGCAGAGAACAGAAAGTGATTTCCAGGAATGTACTCTACCAGTGTCATCTTGGAAACATGGAAATTGCTGCAACACTTCATTACTAGAACATTTACAGGATCCATTTGGTGTGAGGCAAAGAGAAGAAGGGGGAATTAATTCACTTGTGTGCTCTGCAGAGAAGTACTGAGACTCAGATTTAGCTGAGACTCCACATGCCCAGAGAGGGCTCTGCAATGTCAGTGTTGGCATCACGACTCAGCCCAGAGGGGCTGCACTCTCCCCCCCGACATCTCCACTTCAGCCTCAGGGAACAGCAAAAAAGCCATCCTGGAAAAGATCCTGGCACATAGTGCCCTTCCAACAAAACACAGATTAACCCCAGGCTCATGCTTACCTACACGTAAAACAAAGATAAGGAAACAAATCAGACTGAATCCCAAATGCCTTCCTTGGATACTGCAGACATATTCTACAGGGATCCTTTCCTGCCAGTAATGGAGCCAAGGGAGGGATGGGATGAAGGCACTGAGGAGTTTGGGTGAAAGGGAGACAGGGCTGGGGTACCAGAACAGGGCAAAATGTTGTCTTTGCTCCACCACTGCTGCAATATCCCCAGCTGGAGGCTCCTGTCACCCTCCACTCCTGACTCACTCCACAAGGTTTACTTTTAACACTTCATCTGAGCTGCTAATGGGTTACAAAGCCATTGGCTAAAAATTGGAAAACTATTTTCTTTTGCTCTCAGGTACAGAATTTCACCAGTGTACTGACCACGCTTTCACAGACTCGTCAGTTACTTTAATCAATTAATTCTCCCTCATTTTGTCTCAACCCTACAGATCTGGTCCAGCAGGTTGTTACCTGCTGTAATTCCTAAGTGCTCTTTGAACCAGCAGAAATAAGGCTCAGCTAGAAAGTCCCCTATTTTCTGTGAAATGTAATTTCACCTCTTGTTCCTGGTAGGTGCAAATAGCCCCGAAACACAATTTTAAGCGCAGAAAGACTGCCTTGGAGGCTCATTCACAATAAGCAAGACCTTTCTCTCCCATCAAAACTTAAAGAAAAAAAAAAGGGCCCTGAGTATGTGGGTATATGTCAGAGTTAAGAATTATTTAGGCAGACAGAAGCCTACTTTCAAAGCTCCTTGGATACCAGCTCTTAAGAGAACTGAGCACCTCAATTAGGCTTCTGTCTGCATCCTCAGATAACCAAGTCTTTAAAAGTCTGGTAGAGACAGACCCAAAGCCATTGGTTATGCACCGTGATACTTGTGAAAAACTGCAATGTGTTTTTTTGAGAAGTGTTTCTGTTTAAACACCAGGTAATGCCCAAGCTGGAACATTTGCCAAATGGCCAAAATGACCATCCCAGAGGGAAGTCAGTGCTCCAGGGCCCCAGCCCAGCCACACTCCCACAGCTTTTGTTGCTTTAACTTTTGCAAGGCACTGTCCCAGCCCCAGTGTCCCCAGAAAGTGAGTGCTGCAGGGGTGATCCAAGTGGCCCAGAGATGGCTCCTTGCACCTTCCCTCCACACCTCCCTGTAGGCTCCTTTACCCTGTTATTTCCCCAGACTCAGCACACTAGCTCATCCTAGCTTGGGGGAATAAAAAAATCCTTATTTCAGTGGGCTCATGAATCCACATTCATTTCTGGAGGCCTCTTTGCTATTCCATGGGCAGGGGACTTCTGTCTGTGCACGTGCCTTGTTCCCCTGGGATGGGCTGCCACCCCTGGTACCAGCTGTGGTGCAGCTGGTCAGGTTTTTCCCACAGCAGGGCTGACATTTGGCTGTACAAGCAGCCCCCACCTGGCAGCACTCCCTCACTCCTCAGTGGGATAAAGGGGCTGAAGAGCAGCTCCCAGCCAGCTCCTCCCTTGAGTGGGGGTCTCAGCAATTAGCCTGACTGGGAGAAGAGACCTTTTAGGATGTGCAGTGGCTGCAGATGAGCAGGATGATTCACGCCCGCCTGTCTGCAGGATGAGGTGGGTTCCTGGAGCTCTCTGCAGAGCCACACAGTGCACTAACAGCAGGCTTGCGTCTAATAATAATGCTCTGCCAGCAATTAAAAATATAACTCCATTTAAGGGTGAGATACACAGCTTGGGGTAGAGACTGTAGGATGTAAAAAATGACACCAGTGGGTATTTTAAGACAAAGCAGCTGAAGGCACAAGCTGGCTGCACTGCACAGCACAGCACAGCACAGCTCACTCCCCCGTGCTCAGTGGCCACTTCTGACCCCTCAGAGGACCAAAGCAAAGCCTGACCCTGACACTTCCTGCGAGCAGCAGCTGCTGGAGACACTGCAGAGGTTTGCCCCATCCTTGGTTTGGGGCCAAATGGGCAGGTTTTGGGGATGGGAGGCTGGGATTTCCAGCATGGGGCAGAGCTCCCAGTGTCTCACAGAGCCCATCCTGCACCCAGGTCTCAGGGACAGCCATCTGTAACTGTGACCATGTGGGCAAGGCCCCAGCGCTGCTTTAGGAGCTCAGGAGGTGACCAGCAATGCTCTGGAGAAGCTTTAGCAACAAATGGAGCAAATCAAACCCCAGTTCTATTTCCATGTCTGTGACCTTGTTGTTGGCCTCAGACCTGTCTCAGCTCACCTGCAGAAAGGCAGGGAGAGTTTTATCTGATAAAATTAAACAGAGAGAGATAATAGATAGTACTGACAGGTACAGAATTCCCTCGGAAAAACGAAGAGCTAATGAAAGAGCAATATACTCAGAGACAAAAAAAGAACTTGCAGAGAACCCAAGACAAGTCAGGGCTCCCAGCCAACCTAATTTCAGTGCAACAGCTGAGAGTGTCTTAGAAAGTGGAATGAGTAACTCCAGACTCAGCATCAACATTTCTGGGAAAGTTCCTCTCCAGCACATTTTGGCTTTAGAGAGGAGCAAGTCACTTGTTCAGAGCCTCTCCCTACCAAGCCCATCTGTCCCCTCCTGGCCACAGGCTCAACCTGCTTCCCTGAACAGCACAGGCACTGGCTTTGCTTCTCCCTCCTGCCCTCTCACCAGACTGACAGGGTACAACAACAGGGGACATCCCCAAGCTGCCTGCAAATCAGAGGCATTCAAAGAGCAGGTCTTAATCCCATGCAGTCCAGCAGGAGGTCAAAGTCTTTGAAAAGCCAATTCCTACTCCCATCACACAGTTTAGAAAATATTAAAAGGCTACTGGAAATTGCAGCACCATCAGGGATCAAAATGTACTGCTGATGGCTCTAACTTAAATCAGTAGTTTAAGTGTGCAAGGAATCACAGAATTAAAGACAGAGTCTCTGAGTCAATGGGAACCACAGGTCAGGATCCCAGATTTCACACCATGTGCCTGTAACCCCAGAGCCTGCTGGGCTCAGTGATGTTCTTGCTGGGGGATTGTGGATACAGGGAAAAAATAATACTCAAATAAGCCAGTAAAAAACCCTACCTGGCTTGTTTTTTCCTGCCTTGGAGACACAGACTTCTCCCAGGCAGAAGCTTTTAGGGATAACATTCCCAAATCACTGGAAGATGCCTGCCCATCCTTTCCTATTGGTTGCCATGGTGAGAGATGACGGAGCCCGAGCTGGGTATAAACGAGGGAGTTCAGGGAAGGGATTTAGCAGAGGCAGGAGGGAGGTGAGTGCTGGCAAGGCACTGCCTGAGGCCACTCTGTCACCAGACCTGTCACCTCTGTCACCACTGAGGACCTGGCTGGAGGTAAGTGGTGGCTCTGGGAGGGCTCAGCATGGGCATGTGCAGCCTCGTGTAAGGACAGGTTAGCAGTCATTAGAATGAGCTTATTCTTGAGTGAATGAAAGGAAAGTTAGTTATTGTTAGAGAGAGAGGAAAAAGGAATGAGTAAACCAGCTCACTTGAATGGAGGTGCTGCTCTGAGCACTCTCTGGCCAGGAGAGAGAACCCTGCAGCGAGGCTCAGAGAGCACTTTGGGGATCTAAAGAAGGGATGTGCTCAAGTAATTTGTGGCGGTTGCTAAACAGCCACACAGCTCAGAGAGTACTAAAAAACTACAGGACATTGTACCATCCGGGATCATCACCTACTACTCACTGGCTCTGGCTCAAATCAGTTGAAATGTTTAAATTTGTTAGGTGGGCAGTGTCTTTTTTCTGTCTTTGTTCTTACTATTCATATATTTGTGTTTCCCTAAAGGCACTGCTTTTATATTTCACCAACCTACAGATTTCACATTTAAGATGCTGATATTGCAGTGTGAGATGCTGCAGGAACAGAAAGAGTTCATACTTTATTAAGCAAGGAAGGTACAGAAAATGCAGTGACAATTTAAAACAGTGAATTAATCATTATGGAGCTTTCAAAATGGCATTTAGGTGTAAAATCAAAATATCTGTTGATTGGCAGCTTCACAAGGCAAGCTGGAGCTAGTTTAATCATCCCTTTATGCTAATCACACTTACAGTATCATTTTTATTTTGTGGGAAACCAAAAGCTAAAATAGCTTTAATAGTTTAATAATCACGTTATGCTAATAATATTTGCAGTATCATTTTTATTTTGTGGGAAACAAAAAGCTAAAATAGCTTCTGAAACAGAGAAGCAGTCACAGAGATTTTTTTTAAAAAATGTAACTGGAGCAAAAAGTATACCCTGTGCTCCAGCTGGACGTTTTTGTTATGAACCAGAGTGATACAGTAGTCTGGATTTGTCTTTTGTAATTTTAGCATGTCACCTAAGTGAGGCAGGGTAGTTTTGAGTCCAATCTCAGGGAGAGTAAGGAAAGACTCCACCGATATCAGCGTCCCTTGAGCCCGGACATGAATCACAAACCTGAGCCTCTCCCTGCCTCTGGTTTCAGGGGCACGATGAACATCGAGGTGCACAACATCACTTACACCAGTGCCACCGTGTCCTGGGCCATGAGCAGCCCCTGCCCAGAGAACTACTACCACGTCATGTACCGCCCCAACTGGAACAGCGTCTTCGCCGGCTACCTGCGGCAGAACTTCCACCGCGAGGAGCGCGTGCCGCACCCGCTCAGCTCCCTGGTGCTGCACCGCCTCACGCCCTCCACCATCTACGTGCTCTGTATCACCTGCAAGAACTCCTACCCCTCCAGCAACCACTGCACCACCTTCCACACGCTGGACAAAATCCCCCTGGTTTTCGGCGGCTCCAAGCACGAGCCCACCACGTCCATGTGGATGGTGAGCAGCCTCCTGCTCCTCTGCTTCCTCGCCCTGCTGGCCTACGGCTGCCTGCAGTTCTGGTCTGCACGCTGCCACTGGGCTGCCAGGCTGAAGCACCCCGACAGCAGCCCTGAAGAAGTGGGGGAAGGAAGTGGCTCACCAGAGGAGCCACTGAATGATGGACTGAGAGAGGAGCTCCTGGAAGTGCCCATGACCACTGTGCTGATGAGGAGCTCCAGTTTCGTGAAGGAGAGCCCATATAACTCCCCTCACTGCTTTTTTTCCTATAAAAACAGCGATGATAAAAGGGCCATCCTTCCACAGCATGGCCTTCAATGAAAGCAAAAGGAAACAAAATCTTGCTTAGAGGTTTGGTTTGTCCTGCTCTTCCCCAGCTCTTGCCAAGAGGACTGTCTGTGTGTCCATGGCAGCTGTCTGTCCCAGCGTAGAACATGAGGCATAGACATTGGTCACAGGGAGAAAGATTTTTGTCAAGTGACAAAAATACTCTCATTTACTGAGGATTTTTAAAAAAGAAACCAAGTCAGCTCTCTGGGAACAGCCAGGCTTGGCAGACTGTAGTGTCATTAGCTCATATGCATCAGTGCTGTAGGTTCACCTCAGAGTCATCAATCAAATGTGCATAAGAAATAAACTCCACTCAAGTAGTTTCACACTTGAGTGCCCCTCCACTAGCATCACAACCCAAGCCTCTGTAACGCCTGCATAAGCAGTCATTGCAGCCTGAGAAAAAAGCTTTTTGTCAGTATTAAGTAGTGCACACACAAGTATTTCAGTAATTCCCATTTTGAACAGAAAATGGGATTCCTGAAGTGGTACTTTCCTTGGGGAGCATCACTGCATCAGAGCACCAGCTTGCTCACTTGCCTGTGCATTTAGAAGGATTTGATTCAGTCTCAGTGCCAACACCAAGCAAGGGCATTGCTGACACCCCTTAACATGGGCATTTTATGGAGAAGAATATGGAAAAACAACAGCAACAGCACATGAATCTGCTTCTTGCATGTCTGTTTGGTTGCACACAGTGACGTGACCCTGCTCATTCACACCCACCACTCTGTAAATGAACCAGTCCTTGCCTTTCTTTCTCTTCCTAAATAAATATTTCCAACCCCCACCCCTCTGGCTGTTGTGGCTCATTTACTGACCTTGGACCCGTAGAGGTAATAGGGCTGGACGTTGGCTGGCTTGTCCCGCTGGGGCTCCTGTGTGAAGGGGATGGCTGTCCTCACAAACCTGCAGCAGGCATGGGAGATGGGCAGGGAAGTGGTCAGAGCCTGGATAACTGACACTGCATGGTCTGGGATGACCTGCAGTTGCAGGCTGGTTAGAATTCATCACTTGAGCTACACCAACAGGAATGCAAAATCTTGCCACAATCTGTTGGTGGTGTAAAACTTACCAAAACAGAGATTTCGTCTCATTTTTGGCAGGCAAGAAAACAATATCAACCAACCCTCAGCCACTTCAATTACTGCCTAACTACTGCTTGAATTTGAACTAACATTTTCAAGAATGTTGAAAATGTTATGCTTGAAACTAACATTTTCAAGACCAAAGGAAGATGGTGGGTTTCAAATTCATTTTAAGAGTAACTGTTGCATCCCACAGGGAGCACAAACCTCTCCACAATGCACATCAATTTCAAGTGGCATGTTTGACATTCTGGAAAGAAAAGCAGGGTCTCCAGGTGGCCTTGCTGTCCCTTCTCACCTGTTGGTGGATCCATTGTAGCAGTAGTTGGGCAGGAAGTCGAAGTTGAGCTCCCAGAAGACGTGCAGGGTGATGCGCCCATAGGGCGCGGACACGTTGTGGTTGGCCTCGCGGAACATGGCATCGAAGCTGTCCAGGGTCATGTGCTTGCACAGCAGCCTGTGGGTCAGGCGATTGATTTCCAAGAGCCACTCCAGCTCCTGCAGCACATACAGCAGCAGAAAATGCAACAGAAACAGCTGATTTAATTGCCAGGGGAATGGTTTTTTTTATCCACACGCATGCAGAACTAAAGACATCAATTTAACTCAGCCACCAAGGCCAGCTGCACTTCCACTCAAGGGGGTTCTGGTCCAGTATTTTGTGAAGCTGCAGGAAGCAAAATTAATTTGTTCCCCACTGAGCACTGGCTGGCTTTCACCTCAGAATCTTCCAAAGGTGGAAACTGGTAATTTTACACTGCTTGACTCTGATGCTCCTGTATCATATCAAAGACAGAAAATCCTGTACACACATGAACAATGTCACAGCCACCTTCATCCAGCTGGGAATTAAAGCAAAATTTCCTTCCCTCAGTTTACAGGACTCTCTTACATGAGCTCTGCAAAGTCTAACTGCTGTCCCCTTATGATTTACACAGATACTTAATGGTCTGATAATAACGCAATTAAAGCTGCATAAACAGAAACAGTAAAGACTCAGCAGCATAAAGCAAGATACATGACTGGTTGAAACCTACTGCAGGGGAACTCAAAACAGCAGCCAGTTGACTGTGCATCCCCAGCAGTGTATTAGTCTCCCTGCTCATACTCAGAGTCAATAGAAGTTCTTACCACGATGGATGTCAGGTCCTCGCTCTCGAAGCGGCTGATGGCCTGGTCCAATGATTTGTACATGGCTGCAGAGATGCGTTGGGTAATGAGCCTGTTCAGGTCGATTGACCTGCCCAGCAACTGGCAAAAGAAAAGACTTGCATGTTATATCCTGATGGGGAAAATGTATTTTATTTTTTACTCCACACACAAATTCAAACCAAACCTCAAAATCTGCTTAAACGTGAAAGTGGCGGCGCAAGTGCCTTGGTTGGGTGTACATTACTTAAGAAGGAATGAGGGAAATGTGGAGCACAACTCATTTTTGTGTCACAAACAGATTCAACACTTCTCAGCCCAGAGCTGGTATCAGCTAGGACGCCCTCCTCCACCAAAAGGAAAACAGACCAGGAGTGATGAGTACTGGAGTCTGCTGCTTGCATTGTACCTGGACGTGCCTCTGCTTGAGCAGCGTTTCGTAGCGGTTGGATGGGGGGTATGGGATGATCACCCCGTAATTCTTGCACTCAGCCCGGAAACGTTTGTCCAGTAAAACACTGAAAAAGGGAAGCAGTGTCAGGAAGATAGAAACTACACTATCAGCTTCTCTATGAGTCTTTCTAGAGTTGTTTTAGCCCCCTTAATCTTGGCTCTGAATACCAAGAAATCTCTGCACACTTAATCACAGAGAAGTAGTTGTTATCTGGGGACTGCCCTGCTTGTCTTTTGTGGCTAAAACATCCAAAAATAAATAAAAATGTGCTGAAAGATATCACTGCCAGGTACTGGGTGGTTCCCCTGGTGTGTTCCCTCCTTGAAGATCTGCTGTGGGAACATTTGGTTGGTGATGGTGATTGTCCTCCTTCTCTAAGGCCAAATGTGACCTAGAGACAGAACTTGATGTCATATGGAAGAACTTGGTTCACCTCTGGGGCCACGAGAAGAAGAGTCTCACTAGATTTCATCCATGCCCTTTAAACTGGTAAGGAGGATATGCCACAAAGGTTCTATCTCCCCAAAGGGAGAACAAGTCCTGCTGCTTTACTAGGGTGAGGACAAGTGCATATTCCTGTTTTGTAGAGATGGGAGGCTTCCAGTCCTCTGCCTGGTACAGAAACAGAAGTCAAACAAGGACATGTCTGTGATAAGCTCAGTTTGCTTTTCTGCTGCTCTCACAAACTGTACTCCGACTGCTGCTCCGGATGCCAATTATTATTTTTTCACTTTTAACTGTGTCTCCTTAATTAATTTTCCCCATCTACATCGGTCTGACTTGGACAGCCAGCTCTGGGGGACAGGCATGATCTATGTTGTGTCTTCTTGCGGTGGCAGCTCCCTGAGGGAAATCTTTTGGTTAACAGCAATTTGGATGCAGCGATATCATCAGTCACCATCAGCAGTCAGGCTCTCCTACCTGCCAGCCATCGCTTTGTAATAGGCAAAGATCTGATCTGCCAGCTTGTACACAAATTGATCAAAGCACAAATTCACCTGGGGGAGAAAAAACAAGACTTGGTGAGGGTGTCACCAGCACAGAACAGCTCCTTCCTACGCACGCAAGATCAATACAGCCCAACACAGATCCTTCATTTAATACAAATATACATTAAAGGTCACACTATCTTAAAACCACACTGCACTTCTCACATTGCTGAAGGTAAGCAGAAAATTGCAGTTACATTTCTCTCTTTATAGCTTCTGCATGTTCTTACAGGTCCTGGTCCCCCACCCTCAATCACCCTTCCCTCTCAGGGAATTTCTCATTTTCCTCTGATGTCTCAAACCCTCTGCTCATCAGACTCTGCCATGTCCCCAGTGTTTGGCAGCTTTTGGCTTCCATGGTTCCCTACAGGTACAGCTGAGCTGAAGCCCTTAATCAGGAGAGTCTGTAGGGTCTCTGGAAATGCTAATCTTCTTGAAAACTTCTCAGTCTGATAGAATATTTCTTTCAGGAGAAAGGTGCCTATAATGAATTGCTGGGTCAATCATGGCAGTGTGACCCCTGTGAGCTTTTTCCATGCAATAAAGATGAAGAGAACTTACTTCAGCTTCAATTTCATCATACAGGAACTGCTTTTTGAACTTGGTCAAAGCATAGTATGCACTGTCATTGTAGAGGTCCAGGGGGTACAGGACATACCTGAGGGCAAGAACACAGACCACATCTAAAATTAACTTTGGAGCTTATCAGCATAAACTGCAGCCAGTGCATGTCATGCCCTGCCTGCTGTAAAAAAAAAAAGGCTTTTCTCTGACTTCATGCCTATCACTGCCACCCCCTGCTGCCCCTCAAATAATCCCTCTTTATCCCTTCTGCAGGAAGCATCTACAGCTGACCTGGAAGTGAGCTAAGTATGAGCTGTTCAATCAACACTTGCTTCATCTCTGCCCTTAAAAAAGCTTTCACCTTGCCCTCATTCCAGAGAGTGCTCTGACAATGCCCATGCAACCAAGTTTTCCTAACAAGGAAAACATTATGAAGATGATTACACTTGCAGAACAGCAATTCCTCATATCATTTATCCCACATACAAAAAGAAGTTGAGGTGGCTTAGCCTGGGCCCAACCCCCTTTGGTGACACATCTGTTTCACTGCTGCATGCAGGTGACAGTGCCACCCTGTGCTGCCCACATCCCAACAGTTGCCAGCTGCTGTTTATGACACATGAAGAGGTGCCAGTGCCAGGAAGTCGCCCCTGTGTCTGCTAACGAGCTGTTCACACAGCACCATTCATGTGACAGCAGAGCAATTTACCTCCCACACCAAAAACACTGCTCATCACCATCCTCCCCTTCTTCCTGAACAA
Source organism: Geospiza fortis (assembly GCF_000277835.1). NCBI lineage: Eukaryota > Metazoa > Chordata > Aves > Passeriformes > Thraupidae > Geospiza > Geospiza fortis. The sequence goes on along the minus strand of NW_005054308.1, from coordinate 8,008,322 downwards.
AATCCCCAAACCCCAGCACGTGCACGGTCCTAGCAGAGCCCACCAGCCCTTACTCCATCATGGAGGGTTCTTTGGTTTCCAGAATATGGTCTGTGAGGATCCAGGGCATGGACATCTCGATGGGGAACTGGATGCGGCGGCCCATGGTCAGCTCCAAGAAGAACTCCCGGAACCAGAGCTGGGACAGGTCACAGCACTGCTGCAGAGCTTCTGGAAAGCACAGAGGACCCATGTTACCCCCCTGGGGATGGCAGTGAGGGCATGGCACAGGAGGCAGCTGCTGCAGCCTTGCTTTTGGGTACTGAACATTTTTCTAGGATGTCTCTGGTTTTAAACCCAGACCATGTCCACGCTGCCTGAGCACTTGGTAATGCAAGAAGAAGGAAGGGGTCACCCCTTTTGCTCTAGAGGGCCAGCACTGGAGAACACTGGAATGGCTCAGAGTTATTCTGGAAGACTTCTTCTGTGTCCAGTGGCTCAGTTTGTCTGGGACAGAAGAAAAGCCCAGTCCTAGAAAATAAACTCCCATCTGCAGCTATTTGCTGTTGCTGACAGCCCTGTTCACATAATGAATACTACACAGAAGCATGCCCAAACCAGGCAGAAGTAGGACATTTGGGAAAAATCAAGGAAAATCTTCTGCTTAGATCAATGAGGAGCAAAGCTGATCTGCTTTTGCCTTTCTGAGCATGCAAGGGCTGGGTTCAAGCCTCCCCCTGCCATAATCTCACCGCTGATGTTGAGAAGGTGGGTGAAGAAGAAGGACTGCTTGTGGAACTCCTCAATGGCCAAGACTATTGGCCCATCCAAGCTGCTCCTCAGAGTCTTCTTCGAGCCACTCTTGTCTGCTATGAGGGACTCCAGCATGGTCCTCACCATGTAAAGCTTTGGAAAAAAGGTGACATGCAGTTACCACTCTCCAGACACCCTCACACACAGCCCTGGGGTTCTGGGAACTAAAAAGTAACACTTCTCCAAGGTGGTGACCACCCTCTGCACACATAAGCCAATATCCTTCAGAGTTAGAGATAATTAAACCCACGAAAGAAGAGGCTTTGGGAATTATACAACAAATTAGGCACCAAAGCAACATTTAGCACACAACAGCATGAAGACTTTGTGGAACAGAGCACGGAAACAGCTGCTAACCCACAGGGTGGGAGACTCCTACATGGCTCTAAGAGCATTAATTCCCCACACAGGAGACAGACATTCACATACCTGTGTGCTTGATGGTCCTACTGCTCGTCGTGGGACTTTAATATCAAATCCACCTTTGGGATCCTTCTCACCTCTCAGGCAAGGATCATTTGGAGGCTCCCGACCTCCCTCCCAGTCACAGATCGTCTTCCGAATCGCCTGAAGGACACTGGAGCGGGGGGAGAGGGAGAGCAGTGCTTAAGCTTGATTTTACTTCAGGATGAAAATACCTATGGCTGTGCACATATGAGAGGAGAGGTACCCGAGGTGGGATCATACACAGCTGGATTGCTGGGATGATGCCCAAAACATTACCTCTGGAGGAGCTGCTGGCCAAGGGCTGCTGGCTGCTTGTGTACTGGAGCATACACAGGGCTTGTGTATTACAAAGTGTAACAACACCAATAAATATATGGGTTTTGCTCTGCATTCAGGGACAGACTGACCTGATCAGAACATTCTTCTTCTTCCTGACAGCCTGTCGGAGAGGCTCCCTCAGGGTCACCTGGGCGAAGTCCTGCAGGGCCGCGTAGATGGTGTTGCGGATGGCCTGGTTGAAGACGCTCTCCATCCGCCCCATCAGCACCTGCAGGCCTTTGATCATGGCAATCACCTGCAGCAAAAGTTAAACCCAGATGTCAATGCTGTTTTTCCATTGTGTGAAGAGGGCTTTAAATCCAGCACAGAGAAAATTCAGGACTGAATTAATTCTACTCAACTAACATAGGCCCAGTGATCAGGCAGCTCATTTTTGGGTGTTAGCTGCTTTACAGGTCACAAGAAGCTGAGGAAAGCATTTATACCATCAGTTTCCTGCAAATGGCCCCTGTCCTTTGTTTTTACCCCTGATCTCTTGGTATCTTTAATACCCCACAATCCCAGGAAACTGCACGTGCTCCACGTGTGGGTGCAGCTTGTGCAGAGCTGCATCTGCACAGGGCACAGCCTGCCCTGCCCAACAGCACAGTGGAGGAAGCCATAAGGCAACATCCAAACCACCCTGGGCTGTGTAAGGCAGGAGGAAGGTGAGGGCCTCCCAGAGCCTGGCTCAGAGAACTGTTCCCACTGCTTACAGACAGCCAGGCTGAGAGCTGATGGGTCCTGGGGACTGGCTGAGCATCTCTTGTGTTTGCACAGCTCCTGGATGCAGCTGCTGCTCTTGCTCCAGGTCACACTGCTCTGCAAGCCCCCTGTTCTGGGTTTGTGTGGCAACATTTTGGGAGCAAGAAGCTACAGCGGTGACTTCTGGAAGCAGCTTCACACGTTCCCCCCACATCCAATAAAACCAACATCAGCTGGCTCCATGACAGACCCAATACTGGCCAGGGGCAATTTAAAGGCCAGATTAAGGGAACCCTTAATCCCTTAACATGGGTCACATGGCAGAGTCTGGTGAGAAAACCCAACATGGACAGGAAACCAGCCTGGACTGGCTCTGACTCTTGTGCAAGTGGCACCTACTTCCACAAAGGCAAACTTCTCCTCACTGGTGTAGTTGTACCGAGTGGCTCTCTCATACTCTTCAGCTGTTCCTGGGCAATCCTTGTTACAGAATTTATCTGTGGGATGAACCAGCTTCCAAGAGTACTAGAATATGGAAAGAGACCATGTCAACATTGCAATGAGGAAGAAGATAGGCTAGAAAGACTGAATTAGGCTGTATGCCAAAAAAACATTATCTAGACATCACTGCGGTTTGACATTCTTGGCTTTATTATCACTTAGTGAATTGGTTTTCTTTATCTGAGAGGCTGCCAGTCATAACAGGCATTTGATATCTATGGACTTGTGTTGAGATGTGGTCAAAACTTGGCAAATTAAGAATTTCCATCATTGTTTGAATTACAGTTTTAGTTGCTCCCAGACTCATCCCAAACTGCTTTCAGTGATGCAGGGGTGCACTCACCACTTCCATGACGTGGGCACTCCACTTGGAGAGCAGCTGCAGCCCCCGTAAAGCCAGGTCAAAGAGCTCCCTGTACTCCTCATCCGACTTCTGGCTGTCCAGGCCCGAGCCAGTGACCACCTGGAAGAAATCCCATCATGCTACAATCAACAACTTGCTGCAGGGGCTTCACTCAGTCAACAGATTTCTCTCCCAAATCCTGAAATGAATTCCTGACCTTATGACCAAGCTAGAATTGAGTAAAGCATATACCATCCCTCAGGAAAAAAGACCTTGGCAAGGCTCTTTTTACACAGCCAGTCAAATTATTCCCTACAAAAAAAAATGAGTCTGACCTGTCATCTCTGAGCAAATAACTGACGCTTTTTATTCCACTTTCCCATTCCTTTTCAATGGTCTAATAGTACTGAAATCCTTGAGAATCCTTTACTGATTAAAGTTCAAGGAAGCTCTTACAAATGCCAAAAAAGAAGCGCCTGAGAATGCTACGATTCGTTAAACTGACACTGATGAATGAGGATCACACGTGCAAAAAACAGTCCCAATGGCACCAGAGAGGGCACTGGCATTCAGTAATGAAAAGAACAGAGATGCCTTCGTGAACTTTCCTCAAGGCTGTGACTGATAGGCCTGTGCAATTGAAAAGCCCTATTTGCAAGTCATTGGTGTTCTGACTTTTGCCTGATTATAAACATTTAGTTGCCAATTTTTTTTCCTGGTTATTTTAATGAAGCTGTGGTCAAGGAGCAGAAGCTGTTGCTGTAGATCTCCTGGTGCACATGATTTTGTACCTTTCATAAATTGTTTTTTTATTGCTGCATGAAGAGGAGATTGTTCCACCCATGTCCTCCACCCCTCCTCGCTGTACATCAGTGACAGACCATGGTCCTGCCACATTGCTCTGTCCCAGGCTTGTCCACTCGTGGATTCTTTGCTTCTTTTTGCCAAGGTCGGGATTAAATGTGTGAGACAGTATTTCTAGTTAGGACTCGGATGTTTATTAGTTCTTATCTATGTTACAGTCCTACAAACTCTGAGTTCTACTTCACTCTAACAAGCTAAAAATGGAGACATATATCTCTCTTTCTACAAGGCCTTTTAAGGATAAACTGTCCAATTAAGAAATTACACCTAAATTATTCTTACTTTTAACCCAATAGCCGACCACCCGTGCCCTGCAATGTTTACACCTTATCCAATTACACAAAACCACCAAAACTCATGGAGAAGAAGGTGAAGAAGGTGAAGAAGAAGAAGAAGGTAAAGAAGAAGAAGGTAACAAAGAAAGACCAGCCTCTGCCCTAAAATCTCCATCTTGCTTTATATATTACTATATTCTAAACCCTTCAACTCTAAGTTTCCTACCCTGTGATATTACACACTTCTATTCAATCTGCACACTCACAATCCCAGTTCTATCATTCAATTTTGGAAGCCTTCTCCACGGCCTCAGGTCAAATGCAGTGTTCTCTTGGGGGTCAGTGCCTGACAGCACAGAAATGCTCAAATTCTGCCCAGCCAGGTTCCAGCAGTGCCCCCAGGCCTGGCTGCAGGACGCAGCTGTACCCACCTCACTGTTGCTGTAGCGCGCGAGCTCCGAGATGAAGCGGATGTGGTCGTCTCGGATCTGCACCATCTGCTCACAGATGTTGTATTGGGGGCTGATGCTGCTCTGAGTGCACGTCCACCTGGGCAAAAAGAGCAAGGGTGTCAAGGACAGGACACAGCTTCCACTCAGACAGCCCAGGGACAGCTGCTCTCTGCGCTTCAACGTGCTCCAGGCACGCCACCCTCATGGCGAATGTCAGCCCTGTCGTCTCTCTGGTGTGTGGGGTTCTCCAGAGGTGGTCTCACACAGCAGGATGGGGACACTGGCCTCACCTCTCAGCCTGATGTGTCTGCTCCATCCACCCTGAAGGCTGCTCTCCATGTGGGCTCACCTACCTCAAGGGCAGAGATGGCAATCTCCCAGACCACCACGGGACAAGCTTTCAGGAAAGGATGGACTTCAAAGACCTGCACTGTTTGCATCCTTTCTGCTAAACCTAAGAATAATCATCCCCCTAAAGGTCTTCCTTCCAGGTCTGGGTTGCACTGTCTTCTCCTGCAAAGAAAAACTCTGCAAAGAGCTAGCCCTCCCATTGTTTTTGGTTCTGGCTCATGCTGCCAGCTCAGTGAACAACCCTGAGCACAAACGATGAGCAGAATTAGATTTTCATTTGAATTCACCCATATGTACCATGTGTGTAATGTCATCCTAAAAAAAGGCAGCCAAAGGCACAGTTGTATGAAGGAATGGGACAAACCAGGTCTATTTAATTTAATATCTCCTTTCTCCCTGTAATGTATTAACCCCAGATATAGAACCAGAACGGCTCCACCAAAATGTTTTGTGCAACCAATTGTCTACCAGTGAGATTCTCATGTCTTACTCTGTCATCACAATGTAGAAGTTCAGATTATACTTTTTTCCACCTAAATGATTGTCCACATTATGGTAGTCCTGTTCTCCAACTCAGACGGCCCATTCAAAAGGAAGGTGAGAAACCTGCCCCTGATATGGACATACCCATATCCCTGCACTTAACTGCACTTGTTGCCAGTATTTGTGGTGGTGGTAAAATGGAAATGCTGTGCCACGTCATCCCTTGTGAAATCCATCCTCCCCCAGTCCCCAGTTTGGCTCTTACCCGTTTCCATGTGCTGCCCACTGGACAATGGGCAGGGTAGCAGGACTGGCCAGGGCTGCCCCAGCCCTCCCTGCCACACACAACCTACTCCACAGTGCAGAGACAAAGCGCCATGCGGGAAAAACACCAATTAATTCCACTTGCACGGAGACAAGGAGGGAGAGAAAGTGACAAAAACAATGTTAGTAAGAAATGGGGATTACATGGAAGCACCTTGGCAGAGTTAGAGTTGGGAGTCCCATGCAGTTTGCTGGGAAGGCAAGGGAGTGAGGAAGAAACATTGGTTAGTACGGCATGGCACACAGACCTGGTGAGACAGATTTCAAAGACAGACATTAAAATTGTGCACAGGTAAAACAGCCCATGAGCTATCTCGGTTTTGAGATGAGAAAATGAGGAATGCTGCTGACACACGTTTTGTTGAAATGTGCTTTCTGAATGATTTGGGGTTAAAAGGAGCAAATCTTCAGACAATTTTTCTCTTTTTTAAAAAGAGTTTTCAAAAGTATTCTTTAAATTCACATTACACACAATATTTTTTTCTCTTCTTTTCCCCCCCAATTTTAATTGAAAACTTTTTGCTCAGGAGTTTTGCCATACTGTTTGCAAACCTCTCCTGAACAATTAACAGGCACTTTTCAACCAGTTTTTGGGAGGGCAGGGGAGGAGGGCTGCTCCTGGCAGGCAGAGAAGCCAGACCCTCTGGGGTGGAAGGGGACGAGCAAACAGAAGCCATGACACTGCAGGTTAGTTCCTGTCCTGCTGGAGAGACAGCCCAGCCTGGCTGCTCCTCAGAGACACCAGAGAAATCACATTTCCACCCAAGACAGTCCCACAGGTGGAAGGCCACTGCCTGCTGAAAGCCTGGCTGCCACCCACCACTGCAGCCAGGCACAGCTCACACAGGCTGTGCTCACAAGGGGTTGCAAACCTTATTCCAAGGATATCCAAACCTAACAACACTCTCCTGGCAATCACTGAGTGTGATGCAAGGCTACAAACACCAGTGGGGCCTTTCACGTCCCTGCTGCGACTGAAACAATGTCTGTGGATTCATCTGATGGAGCAGCAAACTGCCTGTGAGCCCAGACCACTCCTGAGCTCTCCACTCCTGCTCTTCTCCCACAATATCCAGAAACACAGAATCATTAAGGTTGGAAAAGATCATCAAGTCCAGTCTTTGACTGATCACCACCCCATCAACTAAACCAGAGCAGTGAGTGCCACATCCAGATGTCAGGGCTACATTCAGTCTTTTCCAGTTCATTAATTTCCAGAGCGTCTGAGCCTCTGATTCAACCCTTATGGCTGCCATCCTTCTTCATGAGCCCTGCCTGAGCTAGAGGAGACACCCTGGCTACTGCAGAGATCCAGTGCTGTGTTCATGCTCTGGAGGATTTTGTCCTTGGGGTGCAAAGTGTGGATTAAAATCTCCCCAGAGCAGGGACAGAGCTCACACTCACACAGCTCGCACGCACCCGGCGCTGCCCCAGTCCATGCCCCAGCCACCCTTCCTTCCTCCTGCCTCCCTGCCAGCCCCTCCCAGCCCTGCCTGCTCCCAGGGGATGGTTACACAGAGCTGGGCAGCTGGCTGCACCCCCAGGCCCATCTGAGGACATCTCCCCATGCAGGGACAGGGAGGTACACGCGGGCACACAGAGCTGGCACGCCGGACTCACACCCCACAGGGACACACACACGGGCACAGGCCTGGCACACCTGCAGGGCTGCAGCCCCCACGGCCCTCAGGACACACACAGAAGCCAAGAGACATTATGGCAGGCACTCACTTGGATTTGTTCTCCTCATAGTGAGCACTGGTCTTAATGTATCTGGCCAGTTCTATCTGCATATCGCCGAATAAAGGAACCACCTGCAGCTGCTGGAAAAGAAAACAAAAGATGGTTGAAACATGGCAGAGAGAGAGAAAGAAAGAGAGAGAGAGAGAGAGAGCCTGGCCCCAGCACAACCCAAGGGACTCCAAAAAGGCATGCTGCACCTCTGAAGCTTTGCCAAGTGTCAGGATGTTTGAAGCAAAGTGCAAACCTGGACCCAGGGTCATTTCACACCTAGGAAATGACTGAGAATGATCACAAGGCTTTCTGTGGGAGGAAATCACCCCCTGTGCGTGCTCTGGAGCCCTGGGCTCACTGCTACCAGGCTGGTTATGGCCAGAATGGGTCAATGCTGTTAACAGCCAGAGGAAAGGCTCTTTTTACAACAAAAAGAGAGAAATGTGGTCCTGAGCAGGCCTGATTGTCTCCCAGCCTAATCCTCCAAGAGAACAGAGGGATGAAAAGCCAGCAAGTTGCTATTCTGGACACCCAGGAAGGTGCCAGCTTTCCCCAGGGACTCAGCACTTGTGACGTGTCTTAAAACTTCTCCATGAAGAGAAAGACACAGGGAATGCAACATGGCTCTGCTTGCCCTTCACATCTCAGAAGGTTTGGGATGGGAAATAAATTCCAAGTGCTCTGAAGATACCTCAAGCTCAGACAGGTCCCTCCTTCACTAAACCTCCACCTGCAAACAAAATCCAACCAAGGGCTACTGACAGCTCATCAATAAAATATGAAGCTTCAACTTCACCCAGCTACAAAAAGCCTTGCCCCAAAATTCAGGGAAGATGGGGGCAAATTCCCTGTCCTATTATCACACACTTCTCAGGCTGAGCTGTGCACAGAATGTGTAATGCTGTCATCAGGGATTCCCACTGGCACTTCCACAAAAGGTTTAAATGAAGGGGTAGTTCATTTTCTCCACTCAAATTCCTGGGCAATCCACTAGAAATTTAATCAGAAGGCAATAAGCAGATGTAGTGAAGGAGTAGTTGGTCTTTCCTTATTGAGATCTGATAGTTTGGAGTGGTACTTTTCTGGTTAGGTGAGACCACAGATGCTGGAGAAGTGCAAATGGAAACCAAGCTGGAAAGGAGAAAGTTACTCCATGCAATGGAAGGATTTTTACCTCATTCTCTGATGGCCCACAGCACTCTGCAATGAATAATAAACCTGTCTGAATGCACCAAGATGACCAAACTCTACAGATTACACTGAAGGCTTGATTTAGAGATTTAGCTGAATTAGCAAAGCTGAATCAGGGAAAACCCTGAAGACTCTAAAGAATGATGTGATAAATCACCTTTGCAGAGCAGTCTCCCCAGTGATGGGAGGTTTTTTAAACACCTCATCATTGCCCTGTCCATAAGGTTATGGTGTCTGTGGCCCCCTGCTCTCAGGGCTGTCCCCAGGAAATGGAGCAAATTGAGGTAAACAGGTCCCCACGAGCTCAGGGGAGGATGCACTCCAACCTTCATCAAACCTGGGCTCACCTCCTCCCTGCCCTGCACACACCCAGCACATCACCCACAAACTGAACCTCAGGGCAGGAAGCAGGGAGACATCCTCTATCCAACACCACCACCAATCTCCTCACCCAGGCTCCTCACCCCACCTCTGGGGGAAGTACCAGGCAGGATCCACTGTGCTAGAAGAGTGATGGGAAGGAGCCCTCTGTGCCCTTCCACAAATCATCACCTTCTCATTTTCCCTCATCTGGAGCAAGTCTTGGTAACAGCAACTAATCTTTCCATCTCAGGGGAAAGATTAATAAAGGACTCAGGAAGGACTCCATCTGCTCCATCTGGGAAACTCTTCTGCTGTCCCCCTGCTCCTTGCCACCAACCCACTTGTCTTTTGCTAGATCCTACCATGCCTCCTACAGCTGACTTGCTCCAAACCCAAAATGCCTCCCAGTCCCAGCCTGTGCCCAGAAGCAGTGGAAAGGAGCCCACACCTTCCCTGAGGTGCTGTGAGGGTTCTCAGCCCTCCTCTCCACCAACAGGGTTATCCCAAACCTTTCCTGTGCTGAGTGGTGCCAGGGCAGTGCAGCCTGGCCTCCAGCTGTGGATCAGACCATGGCCAGATGTGCTCCAGCAGAGGGAGGTTTGTGGCTGTTCCCACCCTGCCCCTGGGAACACCCAGGCTTCATGGGCCTTTCCCCAAAATCCACATCTCAGATCAGACAAAAATGGTTCATCAAACCAGAGTGACCCTTTGAAGATCTCACTGGGCACCTCCAAGTGCCATTTGACACAAACTCCCCCAAGAGCTTTCCCTGTGCTACAGGGAGCAATTTATACATGAAATAAAACTGCCAGCTGTGTCCTCTGTCCTCAGCCCAGCAGCTTGCAGAAGGAAAGAGAAGCAGAACCATCACCCACACAGACCTCAGCACACCAGCCAGGTTTGCTGCTGGCCTGAAACCACAGAGACTGCAAACCTGTCTCAGGAACGTGCAAAGAGACAGCAGCCATGTCAGCTGGGCACATCCTCCCCTCACCCATGGAACAGCCTCTCCATCCTCTGGCCCCTGGCAGGGAGCAGCCAGAGCTGCAGCTCCCACTGCAGAGCCAGCCCTGCAGCACTGAGGGGCAGCACTGCTCCCCTCACCCCTGCTGCAATTCCACTCCTCAGCCTTTGGCCTGGACAGCTTCTCAACCCTTGGGTTTTTGGACCTGTAAATGATTCCTGTGGTTTGGTTTTTGCTGTGCAGTGGTACAGGCTGTCAATCCACCGGTCTGCAATAAACACCAGCCTCACACAGACAGCTCACTGACCTTGAAGAATTTGTCTATTTTGCTAAGGTTGATTCTCTTCTTGGCATCCAACTTGTAAATGTTGCTGACATTCCCATCCATGAGATACAGGCCAAACCCCATCACCTGGAGAAGATGGAAAGGCAAGGTTTCAGCAGCATGAAGTCAGCAGCACAAGCCAAAGACAGTGCTCCATCACTCAGCATGAGGAAAGACCAATTCACGTTCCTGCTACCACCTGATCCTCATGAGGAAATGTTTAAAATGTGCCTGTATCTGCCAGGAGGCACAGGGCAGGCAGAGGACACATAATGGATTGCTTCTGCTGTCTGTGCAAAAACACAGATGCTTCCCTTGGTTATTTGTTCCTCCTCTCCCCACATAACAACAACCCAAAAGTTTTCTCCACCCAAAGGCAAAAGTTTACTCCTGAAGAAGAATTTCAAATATTTTCCTGGATTGATTCTCCCCCACTCACTAATTCAGTACAAATCATTACAGAGTCAAACTCCCCACACATCAGAGAACCTGAGCTGACTCACACCCTTGTAATGAAGTTTTTATGGTAATAGTGACTGCAATCATTGCCAAAACTGACTTACAGCAAGGACAAATACACCAAATAAAGAGATATTTTGGCATGTTTATCTTGAGAACTCTTTACAGCCAGAAAAACAAACCTGGGAGCATCTGCCCTCTGCAAGGAATTATTGCTGGGAATGGGCATCAAGAAGAAAATTCTGGGTTACAAAGTTGGTGGCGATTTTACAATGTCCTCTGCAGTTACACGGGTCAAGCCCATGATCCTGCACTTGCATGCACAACACAAAAACCCTTCCAGCCTTGGGGGATGTAGGGCACCCACCAGTGCTCTCACCCACCATGTGCTGGGCAGTGTCTCTGCAGAAAAGGGATGCATGTCAGCCCAGAGGAGCAAAAAATCAAGAAATTGAAGAGAGATGTTGTCCTAGGAGTGAATTTCATTTTACCAAAACAACAGTGACTCTACGCAAGCACCCAGCCCCACAAGCATGGCCAAACCTCACCTTTAAGAGCATGTGCTTCTCACTGGGGGTCAGATACATCTTGTTTTCATAGTAATCCACACAGATGTTGACAATATCAGCCAGCAACTCCTCATAGCCAGGGATAACCTCTAGCTGTTGGTGCAGACACTGAAACACAACAGAAGCCACATTATCCATGTGGGCAGAGGAACAGCAGAAACCAGGCAGGAAACATTTTAAGGATTAAGAGTGGAACAAGAGGTTCCTTCAAAGCTCATTTATGCTTTTGTTAAGTTTACCAGCAGAAGACTGAGCTCATGGTACTACCTGGAATAAACAACCTTCCTCTGTAGGACAGCTCTTCTTCAGACTGATCACAGCACCCAAACATCAGACAATGAGATGTAAAGGAGGGTGGCTCTGAGCAAAGTGTCTGACTCCTGTCTCTGGGATATTTTAACTATTCAGCAAAACCAATGGAGCCTGTGAAGTGTGGAGGGCCATGGGGGCTGAGCTGCAGTCCCCATCAGCTGCAGGGGATGGGGTTCCAGCAGAACCTTCACCTCCCAGAGCTCTTCTTACATCTTTTAGACCCTGATCTTTGTCTTAACACAGAGACCTTCAAAGCCACCCAGGATGACACATGAAGAGACATTGCTAGAATTACACAGCCTGACCAAAAGACCACCAGAGCCAGTGGCAAAGACCCAACAGCTGCTGCCACAGTCTGGTCTGAGGAGCTGTCAGCCTCAGCAAGGTCACTGCTCCTCTCTACCCGTGGAAGGTTCAGTGGCTCAGAGAAAAAAGACCTGCCTGAGTGATGCGGTTGTGGTTTGCCAGGAACATGGAGAGGTTCTGGGACTCCTGGATGGACTGGGGGTCTGCCATCTTCCTCAGGAACTGGGCAGCTCTGGAAGGGACAAATCCAACATCACCAAGGGTCACTCAGCCAATGTGAGACTGTCACCACCCACCTTCCCTGTCTGACCTGCAGCAAAGCTGCAGTGTCAGATCCCCCTCCATCACAGCTCTATTCACCAAGAGGGAACTGAAACACAACAGGGCTCAGAGATTTGCCTAAATTCACAAAGAGAGCCTGGGACAGCACAGAAACCCCATCACCAGCCCTGATGTCCTCCTGCCCTCACTGCTGGTCAGACCAGGCACAGTCCTGTCCCCATTCCCGCCACTTTATCCCCTCTCACCTTTTGTAAGCAGAATGATCATTTTTCACACTGCACTTCATGTTCTTCAGCTCATCCAGGACAGCAAACATGTTGATGAACTTGCCCAGAGTGAGGAGATAGGCCTCGGACACAAAGTCCTTCCTCCTCTCGGCGTGGCACAGGCGCTTCACCTCGCTGCAGAAGCGCTCGATGGCCTTGCGCTGCAGGGCAGGGCACAGGGTCATGCACCACCAGGGAACCCCCTCCACCCCACCAGCTCCTTAAAAAAATTTTTTTTTGGCTGGGGATGGAGGGTCTGAGGTTCCTCTCTGCTGTTCCCATCCAATTGTTACAAATCACTGCTGACAAACACGCTCAGTGCTTGAGGGGAGAAAGGGGCTTGAGCTCTCCAACCCCAAGTGTGGGATGTTCTGCAAAATCAGGCTGCATTTTTTAGCTGGGACATAAAGGCCTTACAGGATATAAAACCTAAAAATTATTGTGAAACTCAGCTGCAGCTGGTTATAATGCAGGTGGCGATGGGGAGCCCACAGCAGCTGTGACTGCCACATGGCAATGGACAATCAGCTCTTCACATCAGCCAACATCCCCAAAAACAGGAGCCTGTGACAGCCTTAGCTCCAAACAGTGGGGACTCTGGGTCTCCATGAACTTGAAGGGCTGAGCTGTGCTCATTCCCAAGCCGTATAAAAGATTTGGGGCCGAGCAAGGAACACACAGATTTTCCTTCACACAGGTCTCAGGTTTCTGCTCAGGTGGCTGCAAGGGAGAGACCTGCTGGGGGTTGTCCTGGCAGGCAAGGATAGCACAGCCCTGCTTAGGATGTTAACACCAAAGTGAATAGATTATTTTTGCCTCTCTCCTTGATCACTTACCTGAAAATACATGAACTTCATAAGCTTGGTGACTTCTGGCTCCAGGACTTCCACTGTTTTCTCATAAATCTCCACTCGGTTTGGCTGCTCATTACATTTCACCTGCATTGCAAAGAAAACCATCTGTGTCAGCATCAGCTTCTAAGCCAGCTGTGGCTCACTGTGGCACCACCTTCTCCTTGCTTCACCTGGAGTGCTGTCCCCACCCAAAGGCAACAGAAGAACCTGAGAAGCAGCTGGTAGTCAATACAACAGGTGAAAGCAAAAGGGGATATTTCAGACCTGAAATTTTCTCTGTGCATTCTAAAAAGGCACAATCCTGATTCTGGGGGATAAAGTCTCCTAATGCATTTTTCTGGCATGGAACACAAGCATGGAGTCTGGACCTGCTGCATAATATTGTAGCATGAACTCATCTGAGATTTGTGTTGCAAGACACACAAGGCACCAGGTTACAGCTCTGCCAGAGCCTCCCTGGGATTATTCTGGTTCTGTTGAGGATCCATTAAAAATCACTGGGCTTGTCTGTGGCTGACAGCAATGAACTGAGTCACTGTCACTGGGCTCCTGGGAAGCTAAATTTAAGGACTTACTCAGTTGTCATCCATCTCACTTTCAAAACAGTAACTTGGAGTCATTATCAAATGCACAGGGAAACAGCAGCTGTCCAGGGCATCCTGCTGCCCTGCTCTGCTTGTGTTTGCAGCTGTTGCTCCCAGGAGGCTCTGATGGGGCTGACAGCTCTGCTGCGCGTTCAGTAACCCAGCAGCTGATGCTCAGGGCATGGGGGGACACATCAGCCAGCCTGGCATGGGGGATGCTGCCAAAGGAGCCTTGCCCTCCCTGCAGTGGGCAATCCAATGTCCCTGCCCTGCTGTTCCACACTGCAGCCAGGCAGTACCACAGAATCCAGAACATTCTGAGCTGCAAGGGGCTCACAGGGATCACCAAAGCCCAGCTCCTGGCCTTGCCCTGAGCATCCTACCATGCACCAATGGCCATGAGGATGCAGTGGGGGTGGGAGGAGTGGTGCACACTCAGGAGCAGGCTCTGTTCTTCACCGGTGAAGCCACAGCCTCTGATGCAGCAGGGAGCTGCACCTGACCAAGCAGGGAGATTGGGGGGCTGAGCACAGGACCCCCCTGGCCACATCCATGTGCCCCATGGCAAGGCACAGGGGTCACTGCAAGATCAAACCTGGTCAAGGTGTAACTGAACCCTCTGTCATGGCATTCTCTGCTCCTCCACCACACACAGCACTGAGAGCAGCCTGAGGGGAGCACAGGGGGAAGGGGCAGGGACCCCACAAGCTGCTCAGAGAGGCACAAATGTCACAGGGAGGACACCACACCAGGTGATTTTAGTGCTGCCTTGCCATCAGCTTAGCCACAGCCTTCTGCTGGAGTAGCCAGGGGAGGCAACAGCAGCACGGCAGCAAATACAAAATACCCAATCAACAGGAATCTCCTCGTGGCTGGGTCTCAGCATCATCTGCTTTGGTTTGCTTTGCTTTTCCTGTTCTTCTGCCTCCAAACTAACCCACAGCCAAGACAAAACCCAAGAGGGGCTCTGGGAGGCCCCCTGCCTGGGAAGGGCTGGGCTACCTGAGGGATGGCTCGTGAGCAGCTCCTCCACGTGTAGAGCATCACGGCGTACTCGTGGCCTTCCTCCAGCATCTCATTCTGAAAGACAGAGGGGTGCAGGTGGGACAGGGCAGGCACTGGGGGCTCAGCAGCCTGGGACACAGCTGGGGGACTCACCATGCTGGAGTGCACCGTGGCCTGCTCGATGTACCTGGCAATGCCTGTCACAAAGGCGTTCCTGTCTTCAAAGTTTGTGTCAAAATTGGCCTGTGGGCAAAACAGAGAGGTGGGGGTTAAACACAGCTGGTTGTTTGCTCACCTGGTACAGCCTGACATGGGATTGCTGGCAAAAAGCAGAATTAGTAGCGCTCCTGGGGCATGGGAGGAGCTTGTGATCTATTTGAGGTGCTGCACCTCTAGGTCTGAAGTAGTTTCATACACACACACACCCTGAGATGCTTTGGAATCACACATGGTTGTCCTGCAGGGAATATGTGTGGAAATATGGCAGTCAAGACTGACATTTACAATCCTTGTAGAATCAAGCCCAACTTTACTGCAGCCACAGCAGAGAGAAAAGCTAGAGCAATTATTCTAGGGATTTTAGCTTGGTAACTCAAAGACAGATGCAGCCTTATTAATTTCTGTTTGTGCCCTGGCTGCTGGGGGAAGACCACATCCTGTCAGCAGGAAGGCCAAGGGATAAACACAGAGAAAGGGCAGGGAATGAGCCGTCTGGAAAACATAAATATGAAAGTCAGCCTTCATCCAGGTGCTATTATCAGTGCTACTGCTGCTCTTGCAAGCACAAACAGTTGTTGGGACAAACATTTGTTCTGGAAGCTGTGATACAGTTTTGGGTTGGGACAGGGGAACAAGAAACTGCAGAGGCAGGTTGGGAATGGAGAATCAGCTCCCCTGGCTCTCTGGAGAGCCCTTCACATGCCCTGTGCTTGGTGATTTCCCCTGCCAAGGCTGGCTGATGGTACCTGCTGCAGGGCAGGGCACACAGAGGCCCCAAGCACCCAGAGCTGCTCCTTGGGATGACAGCAGCACTGCAGCCTCCACACTCACCTCAGTAACTGATTTCCTGAGTGGGAAAGCTGGGAGCACAGACCTGTGGCCACAGGGCTACTCCTCTTAGTGCCTCCAGGACATCACATGTGACCAATGTGACAACAAAAGCTGAGATTGCATGAGCATTTCTGGCTAGCAAGGGGAAGGGCTACACACAAACTGAGTATAATGAGGAAACAGGCTTGGCCAACATCTCCAGGTCCAGCTCAGAGGAGGTTTTTAGGCCCAGCTGTGTGCACAAACTCATGGCCCTGAAAGGAGGCTGTGCCATAAGGCTGAACCCTGAGCCCCTCATGAGACACAAACCAGCAAAAATAAAAATTTATTGAAAGAAGAGATAAGCAAATAACTACATCAAGATTTTTCAGGGAGAGCTGAAATTTGAACAGCCCAGAATGACCTTTGGGTCTGATAACCCATAGAGACACCAAAGCTGTGGAATGAGCCCGGGCTCTGAGCTGCTGTAATTCCAGAGCCCTGCATACAAGGCACAGCAATCCCAGTGCTGGGGTATTTATACACTGCCACGGGCGAGCCAGCAGCTCAGGAGTGGCAGGATGGAGAAAGGAACCCCCTATTATATTTAACCCTGGGTGTGTGCCACAGGGCAGGGTGTGGTGGCCAAGCAGCAGAGGCATCCCACTGTGGGAGCCGTGCCCTGGGCCCCTGCCAGGCTTTGCTTGGTGAGTGCAGCTGCAGCTAAATCTGAGCTGTTCAGGGCACAGAAGTGGTTCTAGCAGCTGCCCTCCCTGCCATGCCAGCAGCTCCAGCTGTGCTGGAGGCACAGGCCAGCCAAAGTCAGGCAGGACTTTGAGCCCGCCCCGCTCAGTTCGATGCACGCACGATCGTGGAAAGGAAGCACAGAAATATGTGCACAAATAAACATCGCTGAGAACTTTCTGCTGTTATCACAAATCTTATCTCCTGCTTCCCACCCATTCATGCACCCTGGTCCTCGTTTTCACTTGGCCTTAAAAGTCCCTTTCACCAAACTCTGGTGCTTTCTCTTTAAAGTCCTTGGGAACAGATCTGTGGCTAGATCTGAGTGTTTCCCTCGACACGCTGAACCCCGGATGTTTCCAGCTGGTTCTCACAGCACTGTGTGGCCCCGTGCTTTGCATGAGCCACTGGAACAACCCTCCCTCCGTCCCCTGTGCCTCGGGGGTACCTGGTACATGATGGAGGAGGGAGGGGGCTCGATGCATGGCTGCTGGTCTGGCAGGGGCAGCTCCTCCAGCAAGTCCACGTTGGACAGGGCATCCTCGAGCGTGACGTGAGTCGTCATGGCTGCGGATGTTCAGCTCCCCTGCTACATCCAAAGCAAAAGAGAGGGTGATAGGCAGACAAGAAAACCAGCCAGCAGGCAGGACACTGAGTGGGAAAGGACAAAACCAGAGCACAGCTTCCTGGCATTGCAGGGGACAAAATCCCAATTTGTTTTCCCTTTTCTTGTGCATTATACCACATCTCCATGTCATCTCTCTCCTGTGATTCAACAGCAGAGCCGGAATGCAGAATAAGAGAAACACAACTACCCACCCAGGCACTTCTCTCTTAACTCTATGCAAAACTCTCTCAGCCAGCACAGCTGGGTGCTGCAGGGCAGCTCCAGCAGCCCCGGGTGAAAGCGTGTGCCCTGAAATGCAAAGCAGGGCTATCAAGAATATCTCCTGAAGCTGCTCGGTTAGAGAAGTATGACAGATGCTGACACTCACATGCCTTCCTCACACACATGAACAGCCCTGGAAACTGTAAACAACCAACTGCATTAAATCCCAGAGGTGAACTGGAAAGGCTTGAGTGCTGTGCAGGCAAAGCTGTGGCACTGCAAGCAGCAAAAAAAGAAGTTGCTGTTAAATTTCCCTACTTTTACCACTGACGTGGCATCCCCTGCCCAGTCCCAGCCTGCCCTGGAGCTGCCAAGAGCTCCAGCTGCAAAAATGAAAATAAATACACAAAATAAAATCAAAGGGAAGCATTTCTGAAAGTCCCCTGGTGCTCACCCCAGGCAGGCACCCAGTGGGAAGCACAGAACAAACCTGTGTGTCCCTGCCTCCCCTGGCACTCACCTTGGCTGTGAATGTCCAGGCACGGGGGGATGGTGCTGTCACCCAGGCTGAGCCCTTGTGTAATCACAGCCACAGGGCTTCCCCAGTTAATGCCTAATCCTGTGCAATAGCTGTGGCTGACCTAGAGCCTGTGTCTCCCAGAAAAACACCCTGCTGCACTCAGACATTTGGAGAGAGAGAATTCTTTAAATATTGACACCTGACTCCATTAGAAAATCACACCCCCTCCAGTGCTTCTTGCCTTACTCAGAGCCTGTCTAGTTTGAAATGTGAGCCTTTTGAGTTTCGTTGCTCTGATCTGCAGGACAGTAGAGCTCCCTAAATCAAAGTTCCCATTGAGATACTCACACATTTCAATATAACACCCTGCAAGCCAGCTAAGCTCTTTGCCTGCCTCATTACAGAGCATATTTTCAAATCCTTTAATCATCTCTTTGGCTTTTCTCTAAGCTTTTGCAACTTTTTTTTTTTTGCCAGACAGGGTAGCAGGCAGGACACAAGGCTCTGGCAGCGCCTGCATAAGCACCAAATACAGCAGAACCACAGCAGCTCCTTTGGTCACCACTGCTTCCAAGAAAATGAGTTTGCCTTTTATTTCCAGCATTGGGAAGGATAATGGCTTTGGCACATCCATGGACTGGCACCCAGCAAGGGCCACAGCCAAGGGTGCACTCCTGGGGTGGCTTCACGTTGGGTCATGTGAAGGAAGGAGTCTGCAGCTGTGCCTCATCACTGTGGGCTGCAGGAATACCTATGAGCCTGACAAAACTCACTCCTGCTCCACAAATGCCTCCCCAAGGCACCAGGCAGCTGAGAAACAGGTTTGGTTGTACCTGCAGCTGAAGCAGCGTTAAATGAGTGCCTGGAAAATACCCAAAATCACAAGCAGCTTTTCCCTCTCCACACTCAAATTTCTGTTTCCTTCTTCCCCCCTGTCTGGTAAGATGGTTTCCTGTTACAAATTGTAGCAACTGTCAAAGGCAGACATTACATTTCTGCAGCTTCCTCCCTGCCTGCCTGGGGCTCCCTGGGCTGCTCTGCCCGGGGGGAGCTCAGCCTGCCCAGCCCCAGATGGACAGATGGACACAGACCTGCCCACCACGCTCCCCCACCATCCTCCAGCACCTCAGGATCACCACTGGCATCCCAGAACAACACTCCTGGCTACTCACTCGTGCTTCATTACACACTTCAGGCTCGAGAAGGCAAAACTTTTCATTTCATAGCTTTGAGGGCTTTGTGGCTGTTTATTTGGGCTCATTCCCCATTTTTCTCTAAGTGCAATTCTAGGGCCATTTGTGCAAGGTGTCTGTTTGCTGTAACCAAAGGCACTCCTACAACAACCCTGTGCTGACACCCAAAGAGCTCAGCAACTCAAGGGACAAAATTATTGCTGCTGTTTGGGCCACCCCAGGAGAAAGAGTACCAAATGCAGCATCAGGACCTGCTGTGCCAGGCAGTGCCCACACCTGGGAGGCTGAGCCAGTCCCTTCCCTAAAAATGTTGCACCCAAACAGGCAGAGAGGAAGGGTGCAGAAATACAAGAACAGAAAAGAATGAATCAAGTCATTGCAAGTGAGGGGTGCAATCAGCCACCAGCCCACCCTGTGCTTTGCCGTGGCTGAGTAGTGCAAGGACCCAGATGCAGCTGGAAAAACTACAGACTTTGAGGGTTTAATACATGAGTTTTTATGGGGACTTCCACCTTCCAACCCACCTTTTCTTAAGACCACCCAGGAACCCACCACCAGCTACAGGGAACAGTGTGGTCAGCCAGGACTTCCCCTGGTGTCCCCAGCACATTGCCACAGAGTGTGTGACAGAGGGGCCATCAGTGTGGTCAGCCAGGACTTCCCCTGGCATCCCCAGCACATTGCCACAGACAGAGTGTGTGACAGAGGGGCCACTGGTCCAGGGCCAGCAGACCTGGGTCATTCAGCACCCCAGATCACCCAGAGAGGATGGCAGTGAAGCCCCACTGCCCCAGACCTGTGCTGCCCTCCCTCACCCTCCTGCAGAGAGGGTTCTAACCCAGACATGCTGGGGCTGCCCTGTACATCCAGCTCCATCCCTCTCTCAAGACAAGGGGGGCAGTTGGAGGTCATCTGGCAGTGCTTCCAGCTCAGGGAGTTCAGGGATCCCTGGGGACACTCATCAGAAGCCCTTCACTGCCATCCACCACCGGGGCTTTGGGGTGGCTGTGCTGGGAAGAGGATGGTGACACCACTCAGCCCATGGTGACAGTGCTTGGGCACACGTGGCCACAGAGCTGGGCTCCACCCGAGCAGGGAGCAGCACAGCAGGGCCCAGGAACAGGGCTTTTCTCTCTCCTAGCCCAGGCACAGTGGGGTGAGGCTTTCCTGAAGCACATCCTGCCTCTCTGGCCTCCCAGGCTGCCAGGAGCCACCTCCAGATCCCAGCTCTGGTCAGAGAAACCAAAGTTCCTCCTGTCCTACGTGTTTTGGCAAAACTGAAGGTGAGCCTGGCAGAAACTAACCCCACCCCAGTGAAACCTGAGGCAGGGATGCTGCACTGGGCTGTTTATCCCTCCTGCTCATGAGCAGCGGTGCTAACGGCAGTGCTGCCCACTCTTTCTGCTCATTTGCTGCAGAACCTTCCCATCCCCTTCCCACGGCTCAGCTGCAAACCCTCTGGCCATCTCACACACCTTCCAAAGCCAAATGATCTCACAGAGGACCTGGGGGAGCCAGCCAGGCAGGGAGGGAAAGGAGGACTTGCTGACACAGGGGCTCTTGTGGCACAGCCTGGGGACCAGATTCCACAGACAGCACAGGAAGGCTCTGAGGAGAGAGGATGGGCATCCCAGATGCCTGAACTTGCAGGGCACGTCCTGCCTTCCCCACCAAAATACTTGCCCAGAAGCACTGGCGCAGTATCACCCTCTTTGCAGGGAGAAGAACAAAAGTGACTCTACTGTTCAAACAGCTTGGGCTTGAACAGTAAAGACTTTTAAAATAAATAAATAAATAAATAAATACTTTTAAAAGCAGGGCCATAATGAAATGTTGCATGCACACCTGCTCAGCTCCCAAGCTGCACAGTTCAGGGCTCTGGGGAAGTACCATGGGCTGTTTAGGATTTTCAGCTTGCCTGCTCCTCACACTGGTGCTGTAGTAGGCACCAAGAGTAGGAAAGGAGGCAAGAAAAAAATGGAAATTGCCCAGACAGAGTCCAAGCCCTGTGAGCCTGAGGTGAGGCGAGCAGCAAAAAGACTTTTGATGGGGAGGTGACCAGGAGGAGGACAAACCTGGTCACCCTCTGATTATCTGAGAATCCAGCTCTGGCTCCCAGCCCCTGGGTAACCTGGGAAAGTCACTGAATTTAGTTTTACCTCTGTGAAAATGCTTCCCTCTGTTTCTCCAAATATAGCACCATAGCAGTGGGCAGGCCCTCTCCTGGCCCAACAAATACCCAGTGTCAGTTTCATAAAAGCCAAGTTTCTGGTACCCACTGCCTGACAGCAACAGAAGGATAAAGGATCCTGGCCACCAACATATATTTAGCAAAAAATAACTTCACAGTGTAAAACTTTAGTTTGACTCCTGCCTAAAACGCACAGAACTTGTAATTGCAGCCACCACCACCACAGTCAGGAGGTTCTTTGCAGAGTGAGCGAGGCTGGCAGAGCTGGGCCTCTGCTCTCCACAGACACAGATGTTAATAACCATAAAATTACCTTCCCATCAAAAAAAGGAAGCCAAACTGCAGGACTCCTGAAGCTGTTTTTCTCTATCTCCACTCTACATTTTCTGCCATCCCATTAGGGCTGAGTTCCAAGCATTTGCACCATCCTTGTCTCTCAGCAACACAATTATCTTGGAATTTATTTCTTTTAGAATAACTAAATAGTTTTTTATTTTTTTTTCTGGTGCCAAAGAAAGTGGGTCAAGGAAGGAGACAGGTATATGAAACTACATTTCCAAAAGAGTTGAGAAATTTAGAGCAAGTTTATAAGCAACTCACTGCTGACAGTTAAAGCACTTCTTAGGAAACCAAATCACACAGGCCAGCATTGTTAATAGTTGACCAATTACTGATCTTCCAAAACCAATCTTCCCATTTCTCATGAAAAGATGATAACTGGTTGTTAACAAAATTGAATACAGTGAAAATGAATTCAGCATATTCTGCTTTACTCCTGGTCAGAAAATGGAAGATTTCCCCCTATTCCTTAGGCTTCATTAATAACAATCAACTGTACAGAGAAAATGAAAAAATAATTTTCCTATGCAGGGAATTAGCACAGAATTATATGGCTGTGACACCAGAACACTGGGCTAGTCCCCCATCAGTGTGACCAACCCCAGACTACCATCATCAGGCAAAGCACGAGGATGATTTTTCTCTCGGTATCTCAGGACAGGAGGGTGCGGGGGCTTCAGCGACTCAGCCTAATTCTCTGAGACCTTTGTGATCCAAAGCCCCCAGGCAGAAACCCCCCGAGGGAAGCGGCAGATGGCAAAGGGGGCCACGCTCTGTGCTGGCAGCGTCCCATGACAGCGCACAAACCCTGCACCCTGCCCCCTTCCCCAACAGCAGGGAGCGTTCACTGTGTGCTGCTGCTTCTCCTTCTCCTCCTCGTTCTCTCCCGGTCCTTCCAACCCACGGAAATTTCCTGCGGAATCCATCCCCTCGCTCCCTCCCCCCGGGCCCGCTGGGATGCGGCTGGCACGGGGCATTTCCAGCGGCATCGGGGGCAAAGTTGAGCACAAAGGAGG
>NW_005054308.1:7966480-7984504 GCF_000277835.1 Geospiza fortis | reverse complement strand
CGGAGGGCAGAGAGCAGGGGGCGGCTGCAGCAGCCCCTCGGGAGCTTGATGGGTTTGGGTCCCTGAGAAAGCAGGAGCGGGATGGGGTTCTCCATCTCGCTGCTGCCGCTGGGCTCGCTGGGTCGCGGGTGTTCAGCCCCTCTGCCCCTCGCAGGACCATTGATAGGCGTCACCTACCATCTTAACAAACGCCCTGGTGGCAGAATACATACACGTATAGAAAACATACAGAGCCTCGGGTGACTGAGCATGTTGGGCATCAAAACCTGAAGGCAGCGCCTTTGCTCAGAGCTCCAATCCTCTACTGAGTCAGCATTGCATCTGAAAGGTCTTCCTCGTGGCATTTTTGACATCTGGCTTTTTCTCAGGGACAAGTTTCCAGTCTTGCTTTTAGTCCTGTTTAAAGCTCTAATACACTCTTCAGATGTAGCGTGAAATCCAAACTCACAGCTTTCAGAGGGACACTCCCTCATGGTGACTGATAGACTGATATAAACCCTGTATGGAGCTGTCTTGCTTGTTGAAAGATGCTGGTGGGTACCCAAGGATTGATGAAAGTCCAGATACAGGTCTAGGTGTATTTCTGTGGTGGCCCTGGCAGTGTCCCTTTCCTGAGCATGAACTGTGCCAGAATCACATTGCTACCTGGCCTTTCCTGGATTTGAGAGACCCCTCCCGTTCCTCAGAGGCGGCTGCTGCTGTTGTCCATGAAAGTGTGGGGCTGAGCTTGCTCCTGTGAGTGTCTGTTGGCTCTGAGGGGAAGCCTGGACACCAGGTTTGCACTGCAGATCTGCTGCTGTAATTTGAGTGGGTGCCACGGGCTGAAGGCACTGGGGTCTGCAAACTAGAAAAGCAGCAGAACAGTCTTGGGAACTAGCTTTGTCCTAAAGGACAGGACCACACCTGAAAAAATGTATCAATAAATCGCTGGGCACAGAACGTTTCTCTGCATAACATTTCTTCTTTGGGATTTGAGCTAGGTGACCTTTAAAGGTCGCCTCCAACCCAAACTATTCTATGATTCTGTGATATCTACAACTCTATCTCACCCTTGACTAGAACACATTGTAGCCATCATTCCTCTTTTTACTATTTAATACTTGTCAGAAAAATTCAGTAAGTGAGCGTTGTTACTGCAGACACAAAAGATTTAACAGCAAATATCACTCTGAGGCCATGGGTGAAGGTTAGTTCAAGAAATCTGGCAGAAGAGACTGCCGTGGACTTTTTTTTTGTACAGTTTAATCTGGTCCCGTTATCAGCCAAGCTCATTGTGATGGGAATTCCATGAATGTGATGATGCTATTTTAATTTTCTGCTTCATGTTGTCTTAGCTGGTAGAAGGATAGAATGAGCTTCCCTGCATTTGTGCTGCAGATCTCCCTGCAGGCTGGGGACAGTGACAGCGAGGGGCACCCCCAGGCAGCTACAGCATCAGTGTGTGGAGAGGAGAGAGAGCACAGTGCTGGGGTGAGCTGAACACAAGAACACACCTGAATTTGTGGTGGCTGCCAAGGGAGCTTCAGCAGAGCCATTCACCCGAATCCTGCTGTGCTGACAGGCGTTCACAAAAGGACAATGCCAAACATCACATAAAAACATGTTCATTAAAAAATACTTCAGGTAATTCTAGATTTTTTTTTTCAGGCCTGATTTTAAGGTAATTATGCACAGCCACAT
This sequence comes from Geospiza fortis, assembly GCF_000277835.1. NCBI lineage: Eukaryota > Metazoa > Chordata > Aves > Passeriformes > Thraupidae > Geospiza > Geospiza fortis. The sequence continues at coordinate 7,982,824 of NW_005054308.1, read as the reverse complement.
CCCCAGGGGGACTGACCCATGCCCAGAAAAGAGCTTTTCATGGCTAATGCTGCCACGCTGCAGTCCCTGGTCCCCACTGAGAAGCATCAGCTGCTCTTTCTAGATGAGGTTCCTGCTTGACTGCCTTTGCTAGCAGGGGCTCCAGCCTGGCTGTGCCTGTGCCTGGCCGTCTCAGCAGCAGCTTGGGGACATGCTGGGACACAGCTCTGGGCCTGGCTCCAGCCGAGTGTGCACAGCCCTGCACCCACCTGGGATAACCAGCGGGGAGAAGGAGGGACAGGCACAACCTCCCACCCTGGTGAGACACAGCCAGGCACAGGGGCAGCAGCTGAAATGTTCAGCACGTGTGAAATGCTTTCTAGGGAGGCAGGGAAGGGCTGTTGAGAGAAAGGTGACTCACTTTGCAGTGGGAGACTGATATTCTCACCTCTGCTTTGTGGGGAACGGATCTGGTCAAGCCACGTGAAAGGCACCCAGCTAAACTTGCCTTAGACACTGCTGAGGTGAGGGAAGACTGTGTTACACTGCACTGATATCATTGATGTCATTGATATCATTGATATCATGCAATTATCCCACTCTGGCACTGCCCTTCTGAGATTCCTGAAGTGCCCTGTAAATTATGGGGAAACACCCTCAGATATTCCCACCCCCAATTTTATGAAGATTCAGAGAATTTAAAGCCACCATAATAATGGATATTTAGACCTAAAAATCTAGTGTCTATGTAATAAATTTTTATATTTATTTGCAGACATTCTGAATGCTTCCTACCCCCATAAACCCAGCACACTGTGTAACCCCAAAACACAACCATAATTCTGGGGAACAGAGATATTTCAGAAAGCCAGGAGATGCCTGTTTGCATCTTGGTGGAGGGGATTTGATTATAGGTGCATGGTTTTTGCAGTTTTGCTCACATATAGTGAAAGTCACAGTTGGAACTCAGCAATTTTATTGTTTGTAAAAGTCCACATTTTGTACATAGAAAGACTGCAAAATAAAACTGAACATAAACCATCAAAATAATATTTTGTGCAACCCACTCTAGCTAATAAATATTACACTTAACCAAATATAAATATAACCTCAGAAATGTCAGCTAGCAGAGCAATATTGCTGCTCTTAATAGCAATGTCCTCATGCTCAGCAGACCTCTGGGTCCTTCAAGGATGGTGGGGGCAGTGAGCTGAACTTTGTGAGCCTGTAAACACCCCTGTCACAGTGTGAGGAGATTTGTAAGGCAGGAACTGATGCCTTGCCCATTTCCACGTACCTGAAAAGATATTCTGGCTTCTACAAGCCACCCTAGAACAAGGAGCTTGAAAAATACCAAAAATTAGGCCTCCTTCTATGAAGAAATAATTTGACACAGGATATGTGAGATCATGGGATTACATTATTTCCTTGTTCCATTTTTGTTGGCAAACATATTTGAACCTGATTTGTGTAAAGACAGGAGGCTGCTGCTGGAAGTTTGCACTTCAGAGTTTTTGTAAGCTGCTGTCATGTAAGGTTTCCTCGTGTTCTCACCTGCCCAAACAGAGAAGCATCAAAACTACATATTGCATGTCTGCACATATCATCTGTGAGCCCTCTTGACTTCCCTAGTGATTGTTAATGCTTAGCAAAAAGTCCTGATCTTATTTACAAATTCTGCAGGACACCAACACCCACACTTTGGGTTTGAAGTCAGTTATGTCAAAACAGCGTGTCTGTCTTGCAGTGAAACCACAGATTTTAATGGAAATGCCAGGAGAGGGATTTTGTTTATACCTTCTGCTGTCACCACATAATGTGGAACTCCTTGAGGAGAAAGAACCCAGGCACACCATTCACACTGGACTTTTTCTTTGGTCATTCCTTTGTTCACAGAAGAGATGGAGAAGTCTTGTGGTGATTCTATTACTTTTTAAAGTTCCCATGATCACTGGTGCACTGAGCACATACTCTGCACGTTTTCTCCTCCTGGCTCCCTCCTGAGCCCTCTGGCTCCTTCCTGCCCAATACACCAGTCCAGGAGTAGATTCCTGTACCTTTCACAGGTAATGAGATCCTGGGACTCTGGACTGGGAACACTTAACGCTCTGCACTGCTCACTTCTCCATACTTTGAACAAAGAATCTGGGTGGAGGTCACACATTAATCTTCTCATATAGAAAGACTGAAGAAAAAAAATCAATATAAACATTCAGCTTTGACTTCCTCCCTCCAAGAATGTCTTCATTTGCATCAGAGTCCCATTTTCCCACTCACTGTACAATGCACTTTGAGACAATTTCAAGACTCTTCAGCACATACATTTCTTTTTCTCTTCCTCCCTCACAAACTCATGTGCACACACAGACACCACTTCAGCTTACCAGGTATCCAAATCCTGTTCCTGTTATGCCACAGTTGCAGGGAAAATCATGCAAAGGGAAAACAAAACCACCTTGAAATACCAGCATCAGAAATGCAGTCACTGAATCCAGCCTGCTTCTGTGTCTCCCAGGCTTATTCCTGTTCAGAGCTTTCAGGTCCAGCCCACTCTGAATTAGAGAGCCAGGAAAATGTCTAAACATTCCTCCTCAGTTAAAGAAAGCTTTTTTTTAATCTCCCTCCAGGGAAGACCTTCATTTGGGAGTTCACAGAAATAGAACAGCAATGTAAGATCTCTAAATTTTGAGGCTGTCTCTTCAGGAGAAACACCCTTGCTGGACTGTGTGGTTCAGGATCCATGCTCAGTAGTCACTTCTGGTTTTAAGATGCAAACCACACTCTTGGCCAAACCAAAGCCTGTGTCTGTCTAGGCTCTGGAAGGCCTGGGGATATCTTGTCTGTCTGGAAGTACCAGCCTCTGCCCTCTCCTTCTCCCCAGGCATATGGCAAGTGTTTATGGTGAGAGGATTCCTGTTAATGCTTTCTTGGGGAAAATCCAGCCTTCTCTCTTATCAGGACTCTCTTGGCTGTGCTGAGCACGCAGTGCCATGATTACACATCAAACTCAGAGATTTCACTCAGCTGAAACAGCAGAAGAGAAAAGGATGGCCGCTCATCTTTCCCCTGAGCAAGGGAGAGAAGAGAGAGGAAGAACATTAATGTCAGCTGGAGAGGAATGGCAAGGTTAGCAAGGAAAACCTTGGGAAGAAACTGAGTATTAACAAAAATACAATCTATTCTTATAGAGAAAATGCCACTGGAAGAACCAACTTCCTTCTGTGCAATGTTTCTTTTCTATTACCAGTGAATTTGGCTTGGTGGACACTAAGTACCTTGTAATGGCTTGGCTGTCATTTTTACCACCCTTAGAACTCAGCCCCACAGATCCACAGCTTTCTTAGCAAGGAAACTGTGGAATTAACTTGAGTTAGGTGCACTACATGGGCTTCTCGGTGAAGTCAAATAAAAGGCAGAGAGTCCAGAGTTTGCTTGCTAGTGCAGATGAAAGCTACAGTGCTTCACCTCCAGGATTTTATCTTCCGTTAGCATGTGGAGTGCACAAGTCTCTCTCCTCCTTAAAGCCAAGGAGAAGGGAGTTATTTTCTTTGGGAAATAGGGCTCTCCAGTACAATACTCACCATCCTCCAGCAGTGGCTCATCACCTCATAAATTGCCTTGGAGGCCAGCTTGGGTTTGTAGAGCCGAAATCCTGCGTTGATTTCTTCCACCACTTCTGCATTGGTGCGATTCTCATAGGGGATTTTACCCTCACTGAAGACCTCCCACATCAGCACTCCTAAAGCAACCAAACAGGAAAAAAAAAAAACACAAAGAGGCAAATAAAATCCTCAGCAGGGCCACTTTCCACCTGCTCTTCTCTGCAGCTCAGCATTGGTGCCAGTTACTTGGAAAAGCATTTTCACTTGGATTCTCAGTAGAGAGCTGAAAAACCAGGCCCTAACACAGCTATACAGTTTGAGGGTGCCAGCCAGGATCTCTGGTGCTCTCTGAAGCCTCTCTCTGTTGAGTCTGTGAAGGGCATGAGCACCCAGCTCCTGCTGTGCTGCTCATAGCCCACCCCAGGAGGGCACAGCTCCAGCCACAGCTTCAGCCAGCAAAGGGCAAGGGAAGCACAGAATTCACAGGCACAGACCAGCAAAGGTTATAATCCTGCATTATTTACTGCTGGCCCCAGGGCTGAGTGGCACCCCATTGACTGTGAGCTGTGCACAGCACACTGCCCCATTCACTGTGTGGGCTGGAGAGGGGCCAGGCCCATGAGTGTGCCAGATGCACAGCCCAGGGGACAGCCTTTGTTATGGCTTTGGGCAAAAACACACAGCAGTGCCCTTATCTGTGAGGGTCCAGAAGGGAGACCAAAGAATGGACACAAATGGTCAAACAATGCATTGTGGAGCAGGAAATGAGGTGAGAAGTGTGAGCGGTGAAATAACATTTTCAGATCAGCATAAAGCAAATGGAGTCAGCAGAGCAAATCTGGGAGGGCAGTGGGTTTGAGTGAGGCATCAGTGCCCCCAGACTGACATGCAGAGAGATGGAGTGCCTAAATGTCTTCCCTCTCCTCTCCACTCCTCTCCTCTGTCAGTGACTCTGTTTTTCTTGGACACTCCTGCTATGTCAGCATGAAACAGAGTTCATTATTTGGTATTATATATTGTTTCAGATGTATAATACAATAAATTGGCAATATTTTAAGAGTTCTGAAGTATCTAGGTAGTGTGATTTTTTTTTCCTTTCTTTCACTGGAATGATTTAGGCTTGCTTTTCTATGCCATTATTCAGGCTATACACCCTTGGAGTCCAGAGGATGCAGTGTTGAGGAGAGTTTACTTGAGGACTGAGCCCCTGTTTTTCCCAGCTGGGGCTGTTGAATTTTCTCCATTTTGACAAGATTTCCTTACCAAACGACCAAACGTCAGATTTGGTGCTGTAGTTGCTGTAGGAGAAAACCTCTGGAGCAGACCACTTGACTGGAAACTTGGTGCCTGTGGAGCTGGTGTACTGATCATCCAGGACAATCCTGGAAGAGGAAAAGAAGGGGGAATGCTGAGTTCCCCATCCTGTGACAGCCCCAAGCGACCATGCACAGCCCCGGTGCTTTACCTCGACATCCCAAAGTCGGACACTTTGACCACGTGGGATTCCCCCACCAGGCAGTTCCTGGCAGCCTGCAAGAGAAAAAGGTGCAAAGGCATCAGGTCAGAGCTAAAACCCTGTCACAGCCACTCAGGGGCTTTTATCCTGGAAGAGCAGATCATGCTTTAAAAAAGGAGCATCAAAGTGACACTGTGCCATGCAAAGAGGACAAAACCCTGAGCTTCTCATGCTTTCTGTACATTCTGCAGCATGATCCCGTTGCCAGAAAAGCTGTTCAAGCATCACTCTGACAGGCCCTTGTTGCCCAGAAAGGGTGGAACAAGACCCTAAAATAGCCACAGCTACTCACAGTCATTGCATGCCTAATGAAACTGCAGTAGTGACTGATGGAGCTTGACTGAAAACCCCTTAATTAAAACTATTTTATCATCAATGCATGTTTATACACGATTTATGCTAGAACAGGTCTTTTTGTCATCTTCACTGATTTTAGACATGAAGAGACTCTTTGGGGAGCCAAAGAGTCCGCTCAGGAAAAAAAGACAAATGTTATGGCTTGTTTCTTCTTTCCCAAAACCAGTTAAAGGGAATAGATTGATCAGTGATCAGTGCTCCAAGGCTTGTTTGGATTTTTTTTCCCCTAAAGTATTTGTGCTGCTTTTGCAGTGATGGCAGACACAGGATCCCCTATAAACAGACAGGCAGGAGAAGTGTGGAAAGCTGAAATTAAGGAAGAAATCAGAGGAAAAAGCCCCTCTGGAGCAAAGAAAGTGTCCACATGGGACCGACATACCAGGTCTCTGTGGATGACAGAGTTTTGTTCCAGATAAGCCATTCCTTCACACACATCCAGGCACATGCCCAGCAGGGTTTCCTTGGAGAAGCTGCCCCGCTGGCTCCTCAGGTAGTCGGACAAGCAGCCGTTCTCCATGAACTCAAACACCAGGCAGATGGGAGCATCCTCAAAGCACACACCATAAAGCTGCACTAGCTTGGGGTGAGACAGCTTCCTGTGGGGCAGGGAGGGAAGGTGAGGAAAAGGCTGAAATAGGCTCAGTGCCTGCTATCCTCATAGCAAGTGTGTTATATACAGCAGTTTATGTCACAGTGCTGCTCCCAGCTCACTGCAAAGGCCAGTTTTGCTGATGTGCAGACCAAGGACTAAATATCATCCCATTTTAATGGTAGTGGTCAGCAAAACATTTTTCTGCACGGAAAACCATCCAATCAAACAAAAATAAAATCAATTTCTTTCTGTCTTGTGGGGAGGGAAATGCAAAAAAATACAAAAAAGTCAATAAAAGCAAAGACAAATATATCTAATTGTGCAAAGCAAAACATTTTACAGGTAAGGCTTTTCAATGAAACTGCCCTTAAGTTTCAAGAGATCTTTTCTGAGAAAAACCACTTTGCTTTCCAAAATACACCATCAATTATCCTTCCTTCCTGAATAGCAGAGATCTGGAAGAACATTCTGGATATTGATAGACTTGGAAGCACAGTAATTCACCTGCACTTTGAATTGCCTTCCTTTGTATCCACCAGAGCTCACCAGTCTATTTGCTATTAAGATACATAGCAGATAATCCAAATTTGAATTCCCTACTCAGATTCCTGACTTTTGCTCAGTGTTATGAATCCCTCAGGGTGTGATTGTTGTGGTGAATCTACCACTTACATCAAGACTTTGGCTTCTTCGATGAAATCCTCCTCAGACATTGCTCCTTCTCGGATGGTCTTTATGGCTACTTTGGTCTTGTCCAGCAGGTAGCCAAGGTAGACCACCCCAAACTGACCACTGCCAATCTCCTGCACACGGGTGAGCTCAGAGGCATTAATGACCAATTTTCCTGTTGGTTGCAAGGGAGAAAGAGTAAGGACTGAACAGTAGAATGGCGAACAAAAAGTTTTTGTGGGTTAAACACTGAGGCAGGACTCCAAGTGAGACTTTTTGGCTCTCCCTCAAATTGCCTGTCTGACCTCTGATAGCTCATTTGACTAGTCCATGCTGCAGGTCATGTTCAAGGGTAGGAACAACAACATCCCCTTCCTCCCTCCTTTGTCTTGCCTATCCAGTTCTTCAGGGAGGATTGTTTTTACCATGCTTATGTGCAGTACCCAGCACAACATGGGGCTTTAGTTGCTTTGAAGCCTCCAAGAATTACAATAAAGATGATACTGGCAAAATTCTATTGACAACAATATTCAAATGAAGGCAACTTTCAGGAGGGACTCAGCTTTCATCAATTTACTCTATGCTCCCATTTCCATCCCCTTTGTTCAGCATTCATTTTGGTGTTTAATGTTGACTTCAGTGAGACCCTGGGGTTCTCATCACCTCCCTCAAGGCACTGCACAATCAGTTCAGTCCTTTATCAACGGCCATGACAAAGATGACAAGCTGGTGAGCAGAGACCTGAAGAAAGCCATTTATTGTGGCTGCAACCACACAAACATTCCTCAGTATCCGTGGGGATGTGCAGGATCACCCAGCCAGCCAGCCAGGAGTGTGACTCCCATGCAGTGATGGCAGAACCTTACCGTAGCTGAGCCCTGCGGTGATGGGGGCCTGTTTCCTCCAGGAGGAGACCGCGTATCGCAGCCGCGTCACGAGACCTGGGGACATGGGGACAGTTCCTGTTACTGCACAGCCATGGCAGCCTGGCTGACACCACCCCAGAGGGCAGCTTGGATTCTGGAAGCAGATTTACTGCACTGAGTTCTCAGCTCCACTTGAGGGCAGCTGAACCTCTGTGCAGGCTCTGGTTTCCTGCCTGAGAGAAGGAAGCCAGTTCTGAGCGCTTTCAGGTTATTTCCCATTTTCACATCCAGAGCCTTGAGTCTCTGTAAACTCTGATGAATTTCCAAATGATACTTGGCATTTATGGAGTATTTTTGAAGCCCACTGTTTGCCTTGGTACTCCTGGACTGTAGGGATGGGAGTCACCATGTCTGGTTATGGATACGGGCCATGTCCTTGGCTTTGTGTCAAATCAAGACCCAGGGATGGATGACCTCAAGAAGGCCCTGCAGTGTAATTCCAGCAGATAGCTTGGCCTGGCAGAGGAGATACATCCCCAGGGCTCTCTATAATATGTCATTATGATATCTGTGTTGGCCATGGTCAGCCTTAGAAGGACAACCAGAGTGAGGATGTAATACTGGAAGTTGGCCTGAAATGCCCATTTCAGAATAAGTGGGAGAAAAAGTGAAGCCACTTAACACTTCATTGTAAGGACAGAAGTCTTGGGAGCCCTCCTTCATTCAAAACAGTCACCTGGCAAACCAGCAACATGTCTTTTCAGCTTCTCTCACCTGCTGCATTGTGCTGGTGGTAGTTGATGAGGTCAGGGATGGAGTCAAACACGTGCTTTTCTGCCAGGTAGTATCTCTTGGGAAAGTCAGTCGTCTCATTGATGTGATAATGCTTTATAACAGGATTGTTGTCCGTGCTGAAAAAGAGGAAGTTTTCTTTGAGAGAAAATAGCTTGCAGCAAAAAGACAGGGATTTGGGGTATAAACAGAAACAAGTGAGCAGAGAACCTTCCCCCAGAAAGAATGGGGGAAGCAAGGAGCAAGTTGCAGTTGCTAATGAACTCTGGATACTTGTATGTTCTCCCTCTCACTTGCAGAAGGTCTCATCTTGAGGGGAAGGCTGAGGTTTCCTGATAAGAGAAGGTTGTGTACCAAGTTTCTCTGCCTCTTCTTTGTGAAACACAACTTTCTGCCCCATCACTGAAACCCCTTCACTTGCCCTGCACTACCCACGTCTGGTGAGTCCAGCACACAGCCCACGTTGATCCCACTGACACTTCAGTTCAGGGGATAGTGCCATCAGAATGACAACCCCAGTGACATCCAAAGGACTATTTATGGGCACTATTTAGATTCAGGGAGAAGTGGAGCCTTTAATACACTTTGGGACTGCCAGCTGACTCTGCTGCCTTTTTTGGAAGTGTTTTCCCTCTATCATTTTCATGAGCCTTCTGCTCTCTCGTTATGATGCCAAAACAACTACACAGAGATTACACACTCATAGAAGCCATTTCATTGATGTAATTGATGTGAAAAGCTGCTGAGCTCAGCTGTACCTCAATGCTTTGGTGAAAACAGAGACTGTGTACATGCCAGGCTGCCTCGAATCTCTCACCATGAAGGCCCCTTCTCTAGACTGGAACAGGAGCAAAGGAAAGAAAGCTGGTTAGAGAGATAATGGAAAAAAAAAAAAAAAAAGTAGGCTGGGGGCAAAGCTGTGCTTATTTCAGCCCTGTCATGAAGATGTGCTAAACATATAGGAAAATAAAGAGCCATCACCCCACTGACAGAGCCTGGTGTGTTCCATGCACAGCTCTGGTGGCTGCCAGGGCCTGCAGGTCTCTCTTGGGTGTTGGGTGCTTTTACCTCAGCTTCCTCTCAGAGCTCTCAGAGGAAATGACACTTAGGCACTTGTGCTGAGTATATGTGGGTGTGCCTCTTTGTCCAAATCTCTCCTCTGGAAATTCTGAATCCATTGACTGCCCTCAGCCCTATCTGACAGAACACATGTTCAATGAAATGTGTGGCCAAGTGGAAAGGCAAACCCCTGTGAGTGCTCCCCGTGGAGTGAGCAGCCACAGAACAAATCCCAGTTTATCCAGCACCAGAGAATCCACATGGGAGTGTAGGGATGATAATTTACCAATGTACCCCAAATTGGAAAACCTCAGACACAGTCCTGCCCTTTCAGAGGTACACCAGTCATCCAGTATCTGAACATAAATGGGTAAGAAAACAATCCTCCTGCAGTCTGGCACTCACAGAACAAATTTTCTTTTTAACTTTTCACTCTAATTGTTTTCCACTCATCTGAATGCTATAATGCCTCATGGGGCATGATCCCACTGGCCCAGATAGATCAGATGGCAAAGGAGATTTAACATCACAGTTTGGCTGGAATGTGCTGTACTGACCTATATGTTGGTAATAAACCCCACATTTTTCTTCTGTTTGCAGATAAAGAAGATTTTCATCTGGTATCCCAAGTGCCTGATTTTTTTCATTCTCTCCTCCTTTTCTTTAGGTTTCCTCCATTTCATGTCTTCTACCCCCCCACAACACTTGATGCAGAGCAAATCCACCAAGTGCACCCTGCCTGGGCCTCCTTCCCTAGAGCTTTGATCAGCTCCAGCTGAACACAGAGGCTGAGCTGCTCCTGCATCCCCAGGTATGAGCTGCTGGCTGTGCAGCTCTGCCCAGGTGGGATCAGCCTGCTGAGCTGTGAACTTCCAGGGCTGACCCTTCAGTGTCTGCACAACATCTGCACCGCACAATATCTGGCACAGGAAGGCTCTGAGAAAGTCTCTCTGCTGCTGTAGAAGCATTTAATCACACACAGTGAGGGCTTCAGGACTGGAGGTGGGCAGGTTTTGGAGGCAGCATCCTGCCCAAGTTACTCTGAGCTCTATTCTTGCCCTTCCGTTCCCAGCTGACACCAAGCCTGGCCAAAGATCACTCACAAACCTGGTCACATTTCTGGGGGGAGCTGTGAGGCTTGCAAGGCTTTGAACCAAAAGTCTCTGCAGCCACATGGGGGTAGTTACCACAGAAAAGTTGTACTGGTAGGACTGAAAGAAAAAATAAGACCGCTAAACCATGTGTGGACTTTTTCTCTAGTACTTTGTACAAGAATTTTTAAAACAGCACAAAAGTGCTGCTTTTTCCATAAAATACTACTGTTCCAGGAAGGAACATTTTTTTTTGTGTTTATTAACAGGGCCACCTGTTAATGTAAGAGCTGATTTAAAAATTAAGGTTGTGTTTGTGTGGAAAATTTGAACAAGAAGCTTATTCTTTGTATTTTCAGTACAGTCTTCACTGGAAAACTCTGGCTCAACTGAAAAATTAAAGATGTGTGCTTACATGCACACACACAATTAAAAAAACAAAACCCACAGCCATACTTTTGGCTTTCACCCAAAATACTTCAGCACAAGATTGGTTAGATTTTCAGAGAGCTACTGGCATCCACAGGCCTCCTGCAGAGACAGAAAAGATGAGCTAAAATCACAGTTTTCAGCTGGCACAGTGCTCTGAAGCAGTGTTTTCCTCCAGTCACAGTTACTGAGTGTGTTTGGATGGCACAGCTCCATCCATGCTCAGCTAATGTGGGGATAAGGGGGGTGTGCTGGAGGTCCTTTATCTCATATCACACACTAAGGACACAAACAGAGCAGGAACCCAGGGTTCATCCCTCTTACACACAGCAGTCCTTGCAGGCTTTGTTTGTCATTAATTAATTATTATTTCCCATCCACCCCATAGACAACACTGCTTTACCTCATCCCTGAGCAGTGTTTCTGCCTTGCTTCTGCTGATGTTCTTATTGTACCACCTGAAAACATCAAAAGACTCCAAGTCAGCGTTTCTAGGCCAGGAAAGTTTCTCCTGAGAAGCTTCTGAATGGAGCATCCCCAGGGTGGAATGTCAGGTGGGCTGGGGGCATCTGAGGCTTGTAGCTTCACATCCAGGGTACAAGAAAAACACAGGCACAACTTACTCATAAACTTGCAGATTCTCAGGTGATTTTTCCACCAGGTAGCTGCTTGGCACGTAGCCTTCGTGCCTGTTGAGAGGCAAGACAAGTGTGAGTGTGCTGACAGACAGGATTTTCTCTGCATCTGTAGGAGTCAGCCTTGAAAGCTTTGCCTGCTCATTGCATGATGAAAGTGCTGGTGGGGATGTATTGAGTGTATCAGAAAACAACTGATTGTGCCTCTAAACCTGGAGAATTTCACAATTTCCCCCCCCCCGTGTATCACTGCAAATTTCAGTCTGAATTGTTTATTGCTGTAAAATTAGCTTTCAGATCCTTTTCTTCAGCTGCCTGAAGCAATAGCAAATGGAAGACGGTTACCATAAATAACCTTCCATCACTTTTTCCCTGTAAATAAGAGGATGCTTTGCAAAAGCTGAACAAGAGGGAATAAACATGTATGTTAATGGAAGAACAAACTGGAATTAGAAAGGATTTGCACATTGGCTGTTGAAAAGGGACTTACCCATTCTTATCTTGAATCAGCCACCAATGTTCCTCAGAGCTGTCAATCACATAATATTCCTCATTATATTGTAATGTCAGCTCCTGTGGGTTCTGGGCTTCATAGTCATATATGGCTATGACCACTGCTTCCCTTGGGTCCAGCAACAATTTCTGCACAAATTAGGCAAAAGGCTCATCACATTCACATTCATATTAATATTCATCTTCATAAAAATCAGTGGCATGCTCTCTAAAGTGGTATTTTCCTGGCACTATTGTCCCCTGGGTTTAAAAGCCTCAAAGCACCCCAGACCATTTTGTGGAGTGTGGTGGCAGCAAGAGAATATTTGGCATTTTCAAACAATAAATTTCATATAAAAATTTCAGTTGCACAGAAAACACCCAGGGAATGTTATCACAGGTGAAATTCTAGGTCACTGCACTGTGGTGAACATTAATGAGGACATATTCCCCACTGGCAGTTAATCACTCAGGGCAGGACACTAAGGACAGCATCACTGCACTCACCCAGTTATCTTCAGGAGTGGGAGGAAGAGGCTTCTTTGAGGCTGAAAAGAAATCAAGAAAGATAATTTGAAGTAGGTGAGGACAAAACCAAGGGAGAAACCACCAATGCAATGAATTGATACAGGTGATACAACCCCACTGAACAGCGAGCTTTGGACTTTGAGAACAAGACCTGCCAACTCCACAGTGAGTCTCAGCAGGGCTTGGAAACTGGGGTACAGATTAGTTAAGGCATCAAGGTAAAAAATACAAGGTAAATGTTTCTTTGGTGAAGAATGATTGACCGCTTGTGTTCATTTTCAGGAGACACAGTAAAGATTATGCTTGGCCATTGAAACCACAGAGGAAATATGATTTTGTTTGGTTTGGTTAAAATGCACTCTTGAACGCATTTATCTCAAGAAAGTTGTTATGGCTTACTGACTGACCACAGCTGATCAAGTTCTTAGTTCTCCATCTCATTCCAAAACTCCAAGCATCACACAGAGGAAAATGTGAGTTCAAAAGAAGAGAATTCCACATACAGTAAAAGATAAGCCAGAACATCCCAAGAAGCCAGGAACATGTCTCTTTATGGAAATCTATCATAATATTTTTTTATGTTCTGTACAAAAGAGATTCAATCCTCTACTATTGCTAGGAATAAATATTTTCCATGTCAGGATGGTCTTAACAAGTCCCTTACCATTTTTGGTGGGGTCATACACCACACAGCCAGCTGCCATCTTCTCTGTCTGAGCACAGCATCTCCACTTGCCATCCAACCAAAAGTCTGGATGACACTTTGAAGCCAAACTGTTGTTGTATCTGATTTCTGAAAAATTTTAGGGGAAGAAAAAGAAGGGGGGACATGAATTTATTTGCATCCACATTAATTCTAGAAGTCGTCTAGAACTAAATGGAAATAATCTGCTCTTTGAAGAATTGTCCAAAGGAGGGGACAGTCTACAAATGTTGAATGAGAAGAGGTGATAAAGTGGAAGCTTGGAGTAGGGGAATAACTGATTGCAAGAGTCAGTGCATGAACTTCACAATATCTCCATCAGGCACAATGTTTTCAGGGGGAACAATACAGCAGCAGCTCTGTAAAACAGAAGAAAGCTGTGACAGAAGCCTAGTGCAGTTTTTATGTAACTAATTGACACCTTCCTCACATCAAGCGCTCTGCTTGTCTCTGCCCCCAGTGTTGGTTGCTGCACATGTGAGTGAACCACAGCACGATTCAGGAGGTGAACAGGAAATGAAAGCTACCCACAAAAATGTTCCTTAATAATCATGATTCTCTAACAAGGTTGTCACCTAACCAAAAAAAATCTATTAATAAGAGCTGAAAAATTTTCTGTGTAGAAAAGGTTATTTTAAAAAGTTAGCCATAGGAAAATCCTCATCTCTTCCTGAAGAAGAAACCTCAAATTACCATCGTTTATTATTAAGAGTTTATTCTAGAAAAACACAAATTACAGAATCCCAGAATGGGTCAGGCTGGAAGGGACCACAGTGGGTCAACTGGTCCAGACCCCCTGCTCAAGCAGTGTCATCCCAGAGCATGTGGTACAGATGGTTCTGGAATATCCCCAGCCAGGGAGACCTCACACCCTTCCTGGGCATCATTTCTGCCCATTGCCTCTTGTCCCATTGCTTGGCATCACCAAACAGAGCTGGTCCATCCTTTGGCACCTCCCTGCAGACACTGACAGAAATTAAGGTCCCCAAACAAACCATCCAAAATTCCCATGTCTGCTGAAAACACACCCACCAGATTTACAAGCATTTCAATTTTATAACCCACTACCTGGGTTGTAAACACTTTGACTGCTGAGATTGGAGACATTGACCCCTCCTGCTCATTTTCTCTGCATTATTTGTCACAAAGCTGGTAAGACATAAGCCACAGTTGGGTGGGCAGAGAGGTTTTTACCTTCCTTCAGCGTCAGGACCCATCTCTGCCGGCTCTCGCGGTTGGGGGCAAACACGTAGAGGATGTAGCTGTCATGGACAATCTGGAGAGGGGGTAGAGAAAGGAGCCAGCCATGAGAAGCAATCCCAGATGCACTGGTCACAAGGGAGTCACCCAAGGGAAGAGGCAGGAGCCCTGTTACCAACAAGCTACGTGCCAAATGATGATGTGGGGAAGTGGAGTAGCTGGGGCTGCTCAGACGCAGCTCTTAACCTCTGTCTTGGGTTGGAAATGGGTGTGTGTGTTCTATTCCTATCTGATGGGGCAGTTATCTTCTCTTCATTGGGCAGTTTTATTTATCTCTTTCACAACCCATCCTCCTGCCAGGAGATCTCTTCTGTCCTTGGCCAGTGAGTGTCACTGCATGGCTGATAAAATTCCATCACCCCATTGGGAGATGCTCTGCCCAGAGGGCGGAGCCAAGCATTCCTACCTGGATACAATCCGAGGTTTGGAACACCACAGCCTGCCTTTCCCACTGGATTCCCAGAGGAGCAGCCTTTTCCCACTGGATTCTGAGGAAGACCAGGCCCATCTCCAGCACCCCTGAACCTTCAGAGTAAAACTCCACCCTTCTACAGGATCCCTGCTCCACCAGAACCACAGCTGGCACTGCAGGAGGGCTGAGCCACCATGGGATGGGACAGCGCCACCCCCCTGACACACAGGGTGTCAGGTCATGTTCTGACTCTAACAGTGTTGTTTTGTATTACTGCATTTTTTATGTTATTTTTTTCTTCCCTAATAAAGAACTGTTATTCCTGCTCCCATACCTTTGCCTGAGGGCCCCCTTAATTTGAAAATTTTAATGATTCAGAGGGAGGGTTTTACATTTTCCATTTCAGGGGAGGCTCCTGCCTTCCTTAGCAGACACCTGTCTTTTCAAACCTAGACAACCTCACTGACTTTTGATTGTTTAAATTGGAGTAGAGGTTCTGATCAAGAATCCAATGCTGGGTTCATTAATGACTGCACTGTGAAGGAAATGCTACTGAAATACAAAATTAAGTGATGTCTCTCTCAGTATGGTCAACAGACTCACCTGGAAAGGGTATTTGTACTGACAGGGAATGATGATGTCGCTTCTCACAATTTCCACACATTTAATCCTGGAAAGTTCCACTGAACCCTTCAAAGTCCTTTTTTTCTAAAAGACAGGAAAGCACTTGGTTGAGACTAATGATTGTGGATTAAGTGAATAATTAGACCAGACTCTTGTGTCTGTGGGAGATTTAGTTTTATAGAGCAGAAGCAAATTAACTGATTATGTAAGACATTAAAAAATTTAAAGAATAGTTCTTATATTGGGCATCTCTATATGTATTCCCATACATATAAATATATGCACATACAAATATTTCAACTCAGCACATGGATTTTAGAGAACCAGTCAAAACCTCTATTTGAAATTCAGCTTTTATTTTTTTTATTCCAACAAAATGAAATCCCTTTTTAACCAAAAAATGAACTATTTTCATTTAATTTTCTGTTTACTAACAGTTCTGTTTCATACTGAAGAGATATAAACCAATAAACATTTTATTAAAAAAAAAGTTTGGGTACTGAGAATTTCAAAACTGTTCATTTCATCCAAAAAGTACATTTTTACTGTATCTGCCTTCCAAAAAAACTACAACATTTCTCTATTTTTGTTTCGTCTGGCTTTTCGGCTAAGAAAAAAAACCCAGGGAATTTTGAAATAAATATTATCATAAAAAACTTGCCAACAAAGCTGTTTCTCTGGCATCCTCTGCTGTGCTTCCATGCACCAGGTGATTGGGTATATCAGGTACCCAAATAA
>NW_005054308.1:7937485-7966470 GCF_000277835.1 Geospiza fortis | reverse complement strand
GTGGGGAAAGAGTAAAAAGAGCAGGTATTCATGGATCCCAGCTGCCTTGGTGTACCCTATTCCCTATGGAATCCTCACCCCATGGCCAGTGGCACTCAGCTTTTGCAAGAGAGGGGTGAGGGCAGCTGGTGGAAGTGGAGCTGAGGCTCAGCCTCTGGTTCTTCTGCAGGATCCACTACACGAGGTTGCTCTTCAGAGAGAGCTGGTTTCCTGTTTTGATGCATTTTCAGTAGGGATTAAGCACTCGCTGTCTCCCCCCTCAGCTTTGGGACAGCGGGACGGAAACCAGTGAGGTTTGAGAGCACCAAAACACTGCAAAGCTTCTGTTTTCCAAACACTGCCAGCAGGAGAGAGCCTGAACTTCAGCTGCTGCCTTGTACCTGCCACAGGTTATCACTCACTCAGCAAGACTTTGGCAACCTTCTGACCCTCCCTTGGGCCCCAGCTCTTTGTGTTTTACACCCTCCAGATCCCTCTTGTCCCTTTTTCCCTCTGTCACCACTGCCCTGCAGCTCTGCCCCCTGGCAGCAGCCATCCCCACCACTGTGCCAGCCCCACTGCTGCTCCCCTGCCCCTTTCAGAGTTAAATTCAGCCTAAACCAGGGCAGCAGCTCCTGTCTCTGGAGATGGGGGGAGGTTTGCCACAGAGCACTGTCAAACAGCCTCAGAACAGAGAGGCCCTGAGGCTCCCCAAGCCTCATTCTTGCATGACTGGCTGGGTGTTTTGCCTCTGTATAACTGGACTTGAGGCAAAAGAGGAAAATTATGACAGTGTGGTGTCACACTGCTCCTGCTGGCCTTGGCTGGTGCATTTGTGGTTTGTATTTGTATTTCCTTGCAGTTTAACCAGTGTCTCTGGATTTACTGCCAGGACTGTCTCCTGTAGACATCTGCCTGTGTAGCTCTCTGGGGTGTGGGATTCTCCTAAATCAATAGACCCAAGGCTATAAAGCACCCCTAAATGTAAATGCCAATTAACTCTCAAGAGTGCTGGCAAGCCTTAGAAGGCCTTACTACACCCCATTTTCACCATTTATTTCCTTTCATTCTTATCTAGTCACTTCTTTCAGACTTGGCTTCTTCCTCTGTCTGTTCTTCAAAACCTCCTCTATCATTTGTTCTACCCCAGAGAATGTTACCCTTTTGATGAGGCACAAAGCCATTTATATCCTATAAAAACCTTCAATTTTGTTAGTGCTGAACCCTCCTTCATCTCCTTCCTTTGAAGTCCCGGGGTTTACCCACATGCATTCCTCCCCTGAGGCTTTAGCAAGCGATGCTGTGCCAGGCACAGGCTCTGCTCTTTACCTGCACACTGCTTTTTGTTGATGCTTTTCTGGACTCTGCTGAAAGACAGGGTCCAGCCTTCTCAAGGAGCTTTGTGCAGCTGCCCTGCAGCTCTCATGACCCACTGTGTTCCTTTTAATTACACAATTCAGTGATGGAAGCTCCTCATAATCTCATGTTGCAGCACATTGGTGTGCGTCTCACAGCCAGAGCATTGCTCAGCAGATCCCCAGCTGAGGGGACCCTGCTGATAGAAAGCAATTACAGTCCTCTAGCAGGACAAACAACTGGAATTACCACTCACAAACCAGGCATTACCCAGAAACTGGGCTGGAAACTAAACATATCCCCACTTTTGTGATGTTTGACCACACTTTAATCCAACAAAAGCAACAGGGCCATTTGGAAGGAAGGGGAGAGAAAAAGCTTCTTAAAAATGGCCTCTGAAAAACCTCAGAGACTTGTTCCTAAAAGGGTGAGAGAAAACATGCTGACAGATCTCCATTTGTTGTTTCCAGTCTGTCCAGAGTATAATTGGGTAGATGTTTCAGCTGGCTGGTCAGTAAAACCATCAGTGGTCCTGCTGTGAGCCATGTGTGGAAAGAACCAGGGCAGGCTGCTGTGCCATGGGGAAAAGCACACGTGCTGCAGATCAGCCCATCCTGATTTCTTTCTTTTGGTCCAAGATTTGCAATATATCCATTCTGGGAACAGCTCAGGAGCCAGGTGCATCACAAGTCCAGTGCATTGATCTCTTCATCTTTGGTACTCCCTCTCCTCTTGCCACATGACTCCAGCAGCTCTTTCACTGATTAATCCTTTGGTTTGTCTCTGCTGCATAAACCAGATGACTCTGGTGGTCCCTGATTGCTTTAGATGCTGGGATAATTGACCATGGGACAATGGACACAGCCCTACCCTGCAACACAAGGAGGCATCTCTTTGTGCCTGCCTGAGGAATGCGCTGCCTGGCATCTCTCATGTGCTAAACCCAACCACCAGCACTGCTGCTCACCCAAACCAATGAATCACTTCTCTCCAGCTCAGGGGCAGGGATGTGGAGCTCATGGTGAGAGGGCAGGGAGCCATCAGTGGCTGCTGCAGGTGACACAGGTCTGCTTGTGATCACACTTCCTGACCATGGCCCTGCACCCTCAGGCTGCACAAAGCTCTGAGATCCTGTAAGATACGGGGCTGAAAGGCACTGCAGGGAGTGCTTGGGCTGAAGGTCCCTTGGTGGTACAGGTTTTGCTGAGCCCCACTGTGTTTATCACAGGGCTCTGGCAAAAGGTGTCGCCACCAGGGCTGGGAGCAGAGGGAAGGGAGAGGAGAGGCAGGGGAGGGCAGAGCCTCATCTCAAGGAGCAGAGGAGGAGACCAAAGCCAGCATTTCTTGGCAGGAAGGCAGCACCCTGTGCTGCATAAAGCTGCCTTGGTTCAAAAGTTGCGTAACAACTTGTGTCTTCTTTCTTTTGTTCTGCTGAGGGGAAAACCAAGCCATCAAAGGTTCATGTGGCCCCAGGCTCCTCAGCAGCAGTCCCTGCTGAGGGCTGTCCATGCTGCAGCTTGGCTTTCCTTGCCCAGTGGTGTTTGTGTTCACCTTCTGCCTCCCCATCTCCTGTGCATCCCCTCCTGTGCGAGGCTGGCAGTGCCTCCTTGGCAGGAGGGCAGGGGAAAACTGATTTATAGCAGGGGTGGAGCAAGGTAGGAAATTCCAGTCCTCAGCAAGCTCGACCACAAAAACATTTCCATCAATGAAAGCATTTCATGACCTTCTCTGTACCATCAGGGTTTGGGGTTTTTGTAAGAATCTGAGCCAAAGTTCATTCCCTGTTTTCACTCACCGTCTTGACTAAAAAGAGCAGTACTTAATTGGTGATTAAGTAGATGCAGGATCTTTGCTTTGACCCTGTGTCACCTGTTCCCTGTCTCTCTGCTCTAGCTGGGCTCAGTGTTCATCCTGAACAGAGGCAGCAGCTGATTTGGAGGGTTGTGGAACTGCCCATGGCAGAGCTCAGCTGCCTTGGTCAGCTTCAGCCTTTTCAATGAGTGACATGTTCCTGCCTTTCAGAGTTTTCTTCAGGCCTTGCTGAGCTTCTAAAAGAATTTGGAAAGGAATTTCTTGGTGTAGAAATAGCAACTAGAAGCTTATGAGATTGTCACTGGAAAAAGATGGAATTATTTTTAATGGTAGCCCTCCTGCTAGAGTATTTTTCCACCAACCAAAATACCTGAGCTTGAACTTGAACCTCCTTGGACACTGTGTTGATACAATTACTTTCTATCTTTTATCATATTCCTTATCTGTGGAATGTGCTGTATTTCTCATTAATAGTTAGGATATTAAGAACTGTTGAAAACTGGATTCATAGCAACTTTGCCTGGACACTATCTTCATTTGGTATTTTGTGAGTTTTCTCACATTAGGAACACTGATAGTTTTGGAGTTTATAGGAAATAAAACAATGTAAATAATTTTGAATTTGAATCCAAAAACTAAATTGAAGAAATTGATTTTTAGAAGAAAGTTGAAACGGATTTTGCATTTTCTGTCATACTAACTGTTCTGAAGGAAAATTGGAGAGGAGTGATAATTGATAACACTGGGATTTTCTGCAGAACCTTGGTTGTTGTGTTATATTTTAATATCTCCAATGTATTTTGCTATATTTGATAATTAAATCCCTTAATGTGTCTGCTTGTCTTACCTGTCTATCATGACTATTTCGTCCTTCAGCTTGAACTAAAAGAATAAATACATTTTTTTTACTGCTATTTTCACATCTAAAGAACATGAAGGTGTTTTAGGGGTGGGAACACCCTGGATGCAGAGTACACAGAATTGTGTTAAATAACAAAACCATCTGCAACTGGTGCTTGAGATGCCTCCATTCAACTATTTAATATCCTTACACAATCCTATAGACCTGATCCAGCCTTGTATTCCCACCAAATCCAATTCCAAAATTCACTTTGGCTCAAGTCTTGTCCAAGATGGTTATCAGGGTGCCCATCTCTACAACAGCACAAGTGGCTGGACACGAAAATCAATGCCATCATCAAGAAACAGAAGGGAAAAAAAAAGGAAAAAAAAAAAAAGGAAGATTCTTGGCTTTCAAATGAGCTTTCTAATATGATGGAAATAAGCCTTTTATGTTACATAAAAGCACATGGAACAACTCCTGAATACTATATTAGCTTCTTCAAAGCTGTTCTTGACTCCAGCAAAGACTGGGAGCAGTGGATTGCAGTGAATGAAGGATTCAATGGAAGAAAAGAAGCTAAATTAAATCAACTACATGACATCACTTTTTCATGAAAAAAAAAAAAATCTAAGCTTTCAGGCCAAAATTAAAAATCAACCAGAAAGGATGAAAGAGTATAGAGCAATGGGCAGGCATTGCAATAAAATAAGTTACAACGTTGATTACAATATAAAGCAAAGTCAAAGGCACTGGGAGCAGAAAATGACCACAATAGAGAAGTCTAATAAAAGATAACTTTTAGGAAGCCTCATATTTATTGTTATATATTCAAATTAGGAGGTGTTCCTTCCTTCTTAAAGATATAAAAGAAAACATGGGTTGAAGATTTTGCTACGTCCTCAATGTTCTCTGACAGAAGAAAGATTTGAGCTTTGTAATTTAAACAAAATGGAAGTCCGACATTTGCTGCAAAAACATTGCTCAGAAGGAATTAAAAATATTTATTCAAAAACTAAATACTAATAAATACACAGAAAAGGACCTAGTAGGAACAAAACTGGGCAAGAACAGAAAGGGCAAGTAGAAAATTATTATAATCATATTCTGGAAGGTAAAATTAGTTATTCCAGCAAAAAAGGAGCTATTTTTATTACCAGACTTTACCACATGTGTGTGTAGTTAGAAAGGCCACAGACACCAGACACAGAGAACCTGCATTTTGCTCAAGGCAATCCTGTCTAGACAATATCACCACCCTGAAACAGAATGCTGCTGCAGGAGTCATGAGTGAGAACAGTAACAGACAGGAACTTTGCAAATATTCAGAAAAATATTGAGTAGGATGGTCTGGAACAGGTTGATGAAAGATATGGAATCTCTGTCCTTGGCTTTGAAGCAGTGGCCAGTCAATGCTACAGTCAACCTGTCCTGGTGTTGGTGACAGTCCTGCTTTGAGTGTTGATCTTATCCTGGCAAAAAAGAATTTAAGAAGTGCTCTCCAACCAGCATTACCATGATTCTGTGATTTCACAACAGAAACTAGAAACATTGTGATGAACAATATCAACTTCATCCTCCAATAACATAATAATATAATTTGGATTATTCAAAATTCCTGTTAAGTTTTCAGAGATGTACTATACATTAAGGCACAGATTGGTACTTCATCTTATTTAGGATTGTATTGATTTTATTGCATAAAATGGGTGATGCAGGCAGATGCCAAGCCTGACTTCTTTGTGGGTGATATGTGTATTATTAATAAATTAGTTGGAGATATGCATCAGAAAACAAGTGGTATTGCAAATTCTGGCAAGCACACAGTCCTAGTTAATAAATACATGGCAGGTTATGAAGAATGACATATCTAGTCAGATGTATTTATTTGGAAGGTTGTCTTTAAAACCATAATTAAATTCCATTTAGGTGAGGACTGCAGCTTCATGACTGTTAAGGGGGAATGTCCCTGTAGCCTTTTGGCTAAGTTGTTCAGAATATACAAATCAATGAGAAATGGCTTGAATGGCCACTCTAGCTAACAAGACAACCAGAACAGAGATCTTCAGAAGAAAAGTTTCAGTCTGTTTACATTAGAGTCTTGGGGAAAAA
Organism: Geospiza fortis; assembly: GCF_000277835.1. Lineage (NCBI taxonomy): Eukaryota > Metazoa > Chordata > Aves > Passeriformes > Thraupidae > Geospiza > Geospiza fortis. The sequence goes on along the minus strand of NW_005054308.1, from coordinate 7,960,370 downwards.
ACCAAGCTGGATTCTGTTTAGAATAATCAAGGTGAGAGGGACTGGACTGAGGAGCAAAGCACAGCTTTTTGTCCCATGGGTAGCTGGACTGCTGCAAGCAATCCAACGCGTAGATAATGCTACAGAGCAGCTGGAGCATTTCTGGGATGCTGATAAAAGTCTTTTCAGCCAAGTTTATTCATTTGTTCTCATGTAACAAGAGACTGAAAGCAGATTTCAAGGCCCACTGAAGTGCCATCTTTGCCATCTTTGTCTGTGAGTATCAAAGATGTGAATGAAAGAGCCCAGGACAAGGCTGAGTCATTCTGAGTGACCTCCTGAGCATCTGACCAGTGTAGGAAGAATTGTACTGATGGAAATGAAAAAAGAACTTGGCCTTTTCTGGGTGAGCCTTTCATTGCTGCCTTTATCAGCTGGACTATTAATAGCCACCAAGTGCATAAAGATATAAAATTTCAAAATATTTATGTGCCTGAAGGATTTATCAAGGACCATAAGCTGTTGGGTGGAGGGGGTATAGATAACTCACCAGTTCAAGTGCTTTTGCTGCATCTAAGTAAGAATGTTTGAAACTCTGTCCCAGACACCTCCCCAAAGGGATTCACTTCTCTGCTGCTTTTGCAGAGCAGCAAGCATACCAGCACCCTGAGAGTATCACAGTGTCTGAATTATCCATTATTGTAGTGAGGATCAAACTCATTGAAACAGTTAAAATTATTACTCCCATGTGCTTGTTTACTCACATGTACAGTAGCTACAAAATCAGACCCTGAAACAAATAATTTTTGCCTTTGGAATTGATTTGCATGTTATAATAAAGGCAGTTCTGATGTCTTTTAGCAGAGATGGGGGCTGAATACATGTGCCTGTTATCAGGGCTTTGCTTTATGTTAAGACAGCCCTGCATTGTGCACTGCATAATGAATTCCAGAAAACACAGTTTCTTATTGTTGTCAGTTATTGGGGGCTCATTCTCCTAATAAGACATGTAAATATCTTTCATTAACATTAAGGGCCACTGTGTGCTTGGCCCTGAGGAGAACAGTGCTCTCTGTCAGCTGTGGCAGAAAGATGAAAATTACAATGAAAATGCCATTACAGTTACTGCAAAAAAAACCCTGCCTTTATGTCAGTTGTCTTGACAGCTTTGGGTATCATTTGCAGAAATATCCCTGTAGTCTTTTAGACTGCTTATTTCCTTGTTTTGGACTGATAAAAAAAATTAATTTATACCTTTGATTTAAAAATGCAGAGAAAGGATGTTAAACCTTGTTAAATACAGGCAGACTGTATAAACCAGGGCTTAATGCATAAGTGTGTACTTTAAGCCATCCAACTGAAATCAGTGGGACTTGTCAAACTTTTAAGCAGTTCAGTAGTTGTTTTACATGACTTAATGCACAGGCTGTTGTTAGTGACTGACCAGGGACTGGAGAGATGGGAACTATAGAGTACAAAACTCTGAGTACAGGAATCCACCAGACAGGTTGGTGAGGGGTTCTTAAAGACACCAATTGAAAACCCGTGGTGAAAACATCCCCAGAGATCTCCCTTGAAAAATCCATGCTTTAAAAGCTCAGATATGTGCTGAGCCCTTCCACATCACTCCATAGCACCTGAGGATGCTCCCCATCCCTGCAGCCAGCTTTCAGCAGTGTCCCTAAACCTCCAGAGCAGGGCCACATGCAAACTGCCCCCTGGCAATGGTGACAGCCTGCTCTGACCCCTGCCAGCCCAGAAATTATCTGAGAGGGTCCTGGTGGAGCAGAGCAAAGCAGTGCCAGGGACTGCACCAGACAATGAGCGCCAGATCATTGAGTTCAACTCCTGCACGTGGTGCCTGGTCCTGGTGCACTCCTGGGAATGGTACAGCCCATGTGCTGGGCAGGGATCATTGGAATCCGCCCTCCACTGGCTGTGAACTCAAATGCTGTGGGCTCCCTCCATTCTGAGCACAAAACAAGATGGTTCTTGCATGGGCTGCCCTCAGCCTTCCTCTCCAGAGCAGCAGTGGCCTGACCAAGCAGAGGTCTCAGCAGCATGCTCTAATTTTGATTACTGAAGAGGCAAATGATTGGTTCTGGGAGTGTTTCACAGGACAAATCCTTCTCTCTCTATTTTGTGACAAATTCTTTTCATATAACAGCCTGATTTTGAGAGAGAAGAACCTGTTTGTGTGAGAAGAAAAATCAGCATTTCATGGAACATCAGCCCTGTGGTTACAAATATACCACCACGCCTCGAATGTGCACAAGGTTCTAAAGTTGCATGTGTGTTTACCTACATATGACTACACATATATAATATGTGTATTTTAAAATATATCATATATAAGATAAAGTGGATAATACATCAAACCCTCATCTCACCTAAATGACCTTTTGGAAGACTCAGAGGGAAAATTTCCACGAACACAGAGTGTGTGAAGTCTATGCCCCACTGAAAGTCACCAAGTCAGATTTTCCAAACTATTTTCAGTCCCTAAAGATGCTGACAAGACACCTACTGCAAAAGTATCTAGTCAGAGTTACGTTCAGTTCATGTTAAGTGCACCAAGACTCAGTAAGCATCAAAGAAAACCAGTAGCAAACATTTCTCTAAACACCTACACCTACAGCAAAATCGTTTCGATGCTTTTCAAAATTTAGCCCCGAATAATTAAGTGGAATAATTATAATGGAATTTAAAATCTTACAAAAATGACATTTGAAAATAGTTTGGAGACCAGACAAACCACAACAGTCACAGTATGCAGCAATGAATGGTGTCCTGTTTAAAATGGAGGTGAGAAAAACATGGACTAGGAAGTATAAGGAAGAAAAACATTTCATTGGGCATATTTGAGAGAAATGACATGCAGGTGAAAATGACTGTTAACCTTTAAACCTTTCAACCTTTAAAGCTGGTTTGTAACCCCAAATAGGTTGTGATAAAATATGAGGGCACATCGTGTTTTTGTTTTATTGTTGGATTCTGTTTCTACTTAATTTTCTGCAACTGAGCAAGATCAGATGGTCTGAAGTTACCAGTGCAGGATCCAAGGCAGCACAGTTCTTCTCTGCCTACAGGAACTGTGCCTAAACATAATGGATTAACAGCACGTTCAGGGACTGCTGGAAAACAAGCAAGATTATTTACAACTGTAACGAGGCTCTGCAAACATCCAGCTAAATAGAAGGGAATAATTCTCACTTCACTAGAGCACTAAACACAATGGGGTGCACAGATTGACTTCTAATTTTCTTCATATTTAGCAAATCAGCAAAATGCAAACTTGGGGAAACAAAGCCTGGCCTGAGCCTGGATCTCATCATCACAGCCCATCTGAAGCTAGCTCTAAAGACCACACGTTACATGTGGCAGCTGAATTTATTTTAAAATGCTAGATGGATCTCCTACCAGCCATCAGCCTGATGCCCCAAAGAAAAGAATGAGAGTGAAGATCTGTGGATTATTTTTTCACAGTTACAATCAGAGTACACTTGTGACCTTCACAATACGCCTCTCTAGATCATCCCTGTCCACATGTGAGGTGCCAGGCACAGGCTCACACAGCTCTTACACACAGCCCTTGCCAAATTCCTACAATAAAACTAGATCCTTCCTATAAATTTGTAGTCTTCTTCCTCCATTCACACCAAATGCCTGCTGATCAGAAGCTCTAAATGACCCATTTGACCAATTTTCAGTGCATGATGCTGTAGCAAGGACCAGAAAAGTTAATAAAACTTAACAAATATCACCCTTCCCTCCATTAGCACCCTTCCCTCCATTAAACACATTTCATCCTTGCTCCCATTGCTCGGAGAGAGAAAACAACTGACGTACCCCGTGGCGATGCTCATAGTAAGCCAGCTTGGATTTGGTCAGGACAAAGAAGCGCACTTTAAAGTTGGAGGGTGAAGTCCTTCTCTTCTGCTGGGATTTCTTGATCAGCAGTTCCTGCAGGAGCACACAGTTATTCATGGCTGAGCCAAGAATGTTTGTCTCCCAGGACATGGGAACTCTGTGCTGTGTGCTCCGTCAAAGAAAGAAACACGAGAAAGAAGGCAGTTAATTAAAAAAAAAAAAAGTGTTCAAGAGGCAGCGTAGGTGCTTCTGAGCTTTATCTTCCCATCTACAGCAAAGCTTCCTTTCTGTCAGACCATAACCACATCCTCTCTGAAGCCATAAGGTGAACAGCACATGTTGAAATACACGCTAAGGTAAATGTTGTGGAAAAAATAACACTTGAGGGACATGCAGTAGATGTGAATCAATGATTAAGGATAAATTAAGGGGTGTGGCATGATTAAGCATCTGTCTCCTACTGGCTCATCTGGTAAATATAGTTATAAATGCATGCAACCAACATGGATGTACAGGATGAGTGTCCTGTTCGATGCTAATTAAGAATGTGCATTTTCCATAAAAATACAATTTAAAGATAGCACTTAATGTACAGATTTGTAGAGACTTTGCTTAAAACAATGCAGTACCATAGGACAGAAACGAGGACAAACTGAAGCTGCTGCCAGCTGATGCCTATATACATCTATATCTATATATATATTTATGTAAATAAAAATAAATTTAAAAAAAATATGGTGGCCTTGCTGAAGACAAGATGCAGCAGATATGATAACATTTGTCATGCTGAAGTCCAGTAAATCTGTACTTCGTTTCTCAGCAGAGTGACTGAGTACCAAAAAACTCTTGTGGTCAGATGACACAAATGTGGGATCTCCTAAAAAAGCATCACTGCTGTCAAGGGGGATTTCGCACCTATTTGTGGATTAGGATAAATGCTCAAGCCAAATTTCCCAATTCTTCTACAAGGCGGTCTGCCTCATGCAGCACACATGTACAAAATATGCAAAGTTTGATGTGAGTTTTCTGGAATTGAGCCCTGTGTAAGCAGCAGCCATTTGGATAAATTCCAGACCTTGCACCTCCAAAATATAGGACCACTTGTGTGTGCTCATAAATTTCCTTATGCTTGAGAATTTGCTGGTTTAAATTATGCTCCGAGATCCTTTCTTGTAATTAATGAACCAAAAAAACCTGCAGTAGGATGCCCTGATAATCTTAAAGATTAAGCCCCCAAAAAGGCTTGGATCTTGATCAACAAATATTTCACTTGAGTCAGTACAGTTGAGTTTATAATGATAATTTTTAACAGCACTGCATTTTTAGCTAGTAACACTTGTTTAGGACTATGACTCTTACTAGTCTCCCCTTCACACTGACTGTAGGGTATTAAAGACTTGGTGAAAAATCTTTGTAGCTTGGGCCAAAGTGGTTTGCAGTCTGCTGGCAGAGATGTACACGTTTTCTTATCAGAAAATTGAATATAAATAGAAATACAAGGGTGTGACCTTGCAGCTCTACAGAAGAAGGAGTGCAGGACAGCAGAGTTGAGAAGCCAGCACCTGAGAGGAGAGGTGCTGCTGGAGATGGAGGATGTGGGGGAAGAGAAGATTAACCAAGGTGGTAAGTAGTGGGGGGAGAGCTAAGAAATTCTTTGAACTCAGTGACTGGCAGCTTGATTTGTTCACGAGATAAGAGATGAGCTCTCAGAGGGGCACGGAGAAGGAGCAATTTGATCAAATACACAGATAAGGGGCTTGGCAACTGCACTGCATTTGGTGTAAACATGGCACGATGTGACACCATGGCTGGCAGGAAGGGGCTGCGAGGGGCCAGGTAAAACAGGGAAGAGAGAAACAAGGAGAAATGGAGAATACAGATTTGACACAACACATGCAGAAAGATGTACAAGAAAATACAAAAATAACTGCAAGAAAATAATCACAGATTTTGGCCCAGAGTATAAGAACTAGCAGGATTGAACAGGCAAGATCAGCCACTCTGAGTAATCCATGGTTTTAAGTGAAGCTGGGCCAGCTAAGAGAGTAAAGAGGGAAAATATGAATGACCCTGAGCAAGGAAACAAGTCAACACAGCCAGATTTGGTTAAACTTGGGATTTGATACAAACGTGGATTTCATATGAACATGGGTGTTGGTTTCAGTGAGAGCTGCTAACTAGCTCTGTTTTGCAATAGCTTTATCAGCTGATAACTCTGCTGAACTGGGGAGGAAAGCAGTGGCTGACGTATCTTTATATTACTCTTGCCAGAGATGTACCCCTTCATTTTTCTTTTTTCACTGTAATTCCAAACCCCATTCATAGCAAACTCACAAATGCTTGAGTGTAGCAAGCCAAAACCAGAAAGGAATTCTAAGTCTAAAGAATGTATAGCCAGGTTGACATGTATAAACAAAAAACATATGGTTTAAGAATTGTATTTATATTTAATTGCAATTTTAGGAGAGACTAACCTGTTTAACTGTATTGAATTTCAAAGATCATTATTTCCTGACCATTTTTAACGAACATTCTTCATTCCTTCCAAGACATAAATCATTTGTCATTATCCATCTGGGTGAATAAAGGTTATAACCCTTTTAAAGAAAGCTTTAAGTGCATTGAAGTGCTCTAGGACCCTTCTACAGTTCAGTAGGATATATAAATATATCTAAATATATATATAGGTAGAAATGCACCACTTGCCTAGGACCAAGCTGGCTGCAGAGCTGGAATATGTGAGGGTCTCTGCAGAGCGCTAGACACAAATTACTGAAAGGGCTCCTCAGAGGGCTGGAATACCCCACTAACACAAATGCCTCATTTCTGGAACCTGACCTTGTAGGATGGTACACTTTTACACTGAATGCTCCTTTCAAGAATTTTGACAGCACTTGATATTGCAAAGTACAGAAATTCTGTATCTTTGTAGAACAGAATTAAACATAACTGTCCTGAATATCTTACAACCACTGTAAGACTAAACTTCATGATGAGGGGTGATGAATTTTTAAGTATCCTACATCTTCTCTGCTTCAGTGCTTTTATAAAGCTTGCTACCATGTATCCTTTGACACTTTTCTGTCCATATGCAGGAAAATCTGAAATATTTTAAATTATTCAGATTGAGGTTTGAGCTGCTATGTGCTCTAAATATTCCTCTGTGCTGAGCAAGTTGAGGTTGTAGATAAAGTTCTTATCAACTGTAGCCTCAGTGGACTTCTTTATTTCTTTCAATCACCTTGGTTTTTTTCCTTGCTACCTCCTGTAAACTGCTTATTTCTGATTTAAAAAAAGAAAAAAAAGTTATTTTATGGATTGGATTTTTTTCATGGGGGTTTTACCCAGATTATGCAGTTCTCACTTTGATTGCTGCAGACTGAAAATCTCCCCACCCGCACATCCTGCTCTGATACCAAGGTTTATGTCCTGAAGGCGGCAGAGAAATTTGTGAAGTTAAATATAGGTAATTTTTGTTTCTGTATAAAAAACAGTCCGGAAGGCTGCATCTCTCTCTTCACTCCCATAAATTGACCTATATCCTTCTGTCATGTGCAATATTTGGGTCAGGTTTGCTGCCTGGGTGCCAACTCTTCCTTTACACCAGCTGCTTAATATGGTGATTATTACTCAACTGCTAAACTTCCATAATTCAACCCATTTTGCTACTTAGCGTAGAGTGTGAGAAGCTCGTTTAGGTCACTCAGCTGTCCTGCTTCTTTAGCAGTTCATTTTCACCCCAATAAACACGGCTCCAATAGACCCAAAGCACAAGACAGAAAGCTGCAGAAAAAGGGAAGAATTAGCCTGGTCTTTACAAGCCAGCTGCATCCAGCTTTCCTTGAGGTCTTACAACTGCACCTTTGAATCCCCTCACACTGCTCCCAGTGACCCAGGGAGTTGTAGAAGCAGAGTAAGATTCTCCTATGAACTGTTTGGGAGCCCTGGGAAAGGGGATGCCTTGTTCTGAGCATCTCCTGGGAGGATGTAGTGAATTATCCATCATTTGTGAAGCGAATAACTCCCAGGACTGGCAGTAACATAGAGAACATGTTTTATACTGGAGAACTTGCACAGGGTTAGGACAGGCTCTTCTGTGATGAAGGGACAATTAATCCTTTCCTCGGCCTTTTTCTCTTAGGCAAAAAAGCAGAAAGGAAAACCCTGTTTCACGGGGCTCATACCCAAACTGGGATTTTGTTCCAGCTCCTTTTATCAATGCCTGGCTATCGTGGGTCCTGTCTACTTCTGTCTCCCTCTGAAGACAAAGGTGGGACTTGCACTGCTGGAAAATGTGCTGCAGACCCCAGGGTTTACCCTGGCAATATGGCATGTTTGCCATACCCAGGTGACTGTTTGCTGGACAGGAATTACTTCTTTGTGCCACACAGATGCATTTTTTTGAGACATGTTCATTTATGTGTTTGAATAAGCAGTTACAACAGGCATGTGAGCAAGAAAACACCCAGCATTAATGTCTGGCTTAAAAATCAGGTCAGGGGGCTGCTTCCAGAGACAATACTATGACTATGAACACAGGAAGGAGTGCTGGGTGATTCCATCAAAACATGCCTGGGTTTTGAGCCCCAGTTTCCTAATAGTAGTGAGATATCTGTTTTATTGCTAAATAACCATGAAAGCTCTGTTTTGAGCTTTGAATCTGTTTGATAACAGGCTGTAGAGCAAGACACAGTTCAGCTGTCATGCACTGCACAGTGTTGTGCCCCAGTTTTCACAGGATGGGAACATTAAACTCCTCTCCTACATTAGCAGGTGTGCCAATAGGCTGCAGCTGATATTTTAGTCTGAGGAGTCGGGAAGAAAAGGTTGCACAGCACTGCACTGCAAATTCATTTACTCCCAAAGCCACAGCAGGAGGCAGGGAGATGGGAATTAACCACAGCAGATGGAGATATAAAGCTTGGTTAAGTCTCCTTCACCCCCAACAGGCTCCTTTTCTCTTGCCCTCCTCCCTGGTATATCCTGCAACAAAGCCTGTAACAATCACCAAAAAAGGAAATTCCCGAGCTCATTGCTTAACCAGGCTGTAAGATACAACCCTAACCTACGCCCGACAAGAGACTGGAACTGAGTTTGACTTTGGGGTTGTTTTTCAGACAACGCGAGAAAAACACACACATTTATTTATTTATTTATTTATTTATTATTTAGAGTGCAATAGCAGCAAGAAATGAAAGAAATCTGTTGTAGCACAGAAGAGAGCAGCACTGTTCTAAGAGCATGCTTGAAAATGGGGTTTATATTTACTGTGCTTGTACAATGTTTGGATTCCAGTTCTGCTAAAATAACAGCATACTGCAGTGGCACACACTGTACACACTGCTGCCGAATTAACAGAACTGGAGTGCTTGCTACTGAAACATGCCAATTTGCATAAAATTAGTTATGAAGAAAATGAAAATAAACTTAACCAAAGCTGTAAATTAAGATGTTGAGCCTTTGAGGCAGAGAATATCATGGTACTGCTTCACCATCTGCTGAAGGAGTGTCCAAGCTCATTGCCCCATGCTGGAGATGATGTAGGAATTATGCTTCGTTACCAGTCGTAGCCTTGTACTGGATGGTGCCCTTATTTCAGAAAAGAGCTGGAATGGAGCAGGAAGCAAACTGTAGAGTGCTACACTTGACATTCCCCATCATTCTTAATTTCTCATTTAGAAGCACTGCAAGGAGCAGTGTCAGCAGCTCCCTGTGGGCTGGAAAGGGTCATCCATGGTCTTCTGAGAAGCAGCCCTGCCACCAAGAACGAGACTGATGTTATATCCCCTCTGTCTTGGCCACCATCATAGAGAAAATGAGTCAAGGAGATCACAGAGATCGAGGAAAAAACAAGAGCTTGGCTCTCTCTGCCTGCTCCTGTTTGAAGTCACAGCATTTTACATCCTTGCTGCATGCTTCACTGAGTGCAAGGCACTAGAGAATCAAGCTCAGCTCCTGTAAAAAGAATGTGAAATCAAAGTCTGGAAAGTCCAATAAAACCAAAGGTGTGCTGGTACCTCCTACTACACGTGTTATCTCACACATCTCTGGAGGCGATTTTTATTCCTTGCCTGTCTTTCAGAGTATGATGTAACAAGATGATTTGAGACAAGATAAGACCTTTCTGTCACAGAAATGGAGAGGACAATTCCCCACCCCATGTTCCCAACCTCCTCCTTTCCTTCTGCCTATGCACACTCCTCTCTCAAAAGCTCTCCCTGATGCTCACAGGGCACACATCACAGCATGTTAACTCATTAGAAAAGCTGAAAACTTAACAAAAAAACCTGCAGTGATGGGGTTTGGGGCTGCATCAGTTTGCTTTGCAATCCAGTGCCCAATGGTGGTGGCACAAGCAGTGACAAGAAAAGGTTGCACAGCCAGTGAGGGGCTGGAGGAGCAGGGAAGGAAGAAAGGAGAGAGAGATGAGGAAGCACGAATAGGGGTGAAAGAATAAAATCACCTTCTCCAAAGCAGTAACGTTTTAATTGCAGCATGGAACTGCATCCTTCTCTGAATTCAGCAAATTGCTTACAAATGAAAGCAAATCAGCCTATTTTGCAGCCAGGCTTGTCCTCACTGTAAATTGTGTAGTTCAGTTTGGAATATTTAAATATTCAACTCATTGTAAATTGTAAAGCGTAGCTTAGTTTGGAGTATATAAATATTCAGATATTCTGTGCATCATTTCAGGCTTTCTCATCAAGTAAATCTAACGATTCTGGATCTTCTTTGCATGTTCTTAGAAATAATTAACAGGATCCAAAGTAATTATCATTCGATGGATTTTTTTTAAGCATATGATCGATCTGGAAGAGTGAATCTGTAAATGACACTGCGTGTGCGGTGATGGGTCCCTGTCACCAAGACCATTGCTGCCATCTGCTGAGAGAGAACGGCACAGAAACGACCAAGTATCGAAAAATCCTTCCTTGTTGGCCATTCAGAGACAAAACCCTGCAGAAGCCATGCCAGCAAGCCCAGCTCCAGCTGACCCGTGGAAAACTTACATCCCCCATGTTAACTTCAACTCCCCCAAGAAGAAAACTGAAAGAAAAGCAACGGAGCCCAACTGTGTGTCACAGTTATGGGCAGATTTAGTGTATTCTGCTGCCAGAAGGCTGCAAACACTTCCCAGGGGAACCTCAGAGGTCTTTTCTAACCTAATTGATTTTGTGGTTTCTGTGTTTTCTGTGCTTTCTGTGATTTCTGTGTCTCCCTGACGAGCGCCGTCCCAGCGGAGCGGGCATCCCTGAGGGACGCCGGGCTGGTTCCTCCCGCCCCGGCGGGTCCTGCCGCCTCACAGCGGTTTGTGGCGAGAGAGCCCCGCACCTTGAGGGGCCACACACCGCTGAGGGGCCACAGAACGCCGGGGGATCACAGAACCCTGAGGGGGTCACAAAACCCTGAAGAGCCACAGAATCCTGAGTGATCCCGGCGGTCCCAGGACGGAGCAGCCCCGGCCCCACCACGACGGGAGCCACGCCCCGCGCGTGGCCCCGCCCCGGAACGAGCTGAGTGGATGAGTGCCTGACTGCTCTGGAGCGCGGCGGGCGGGGCGGGCAGGTGAGGGCGGGAGGGCCGGTGAGGCCTCTGCGGGGTTCGTGCCCTCCGGCGGGCTGTGGTTTCTGCTCTTGTCTCTTCAGCACTGACTTGACGAGCCCCGCCGCGGGGTTTGGGCCTCCCCAGAGCCCGGCTCGGCGCAGGGCGGCGGGTGTGGGCCCTGTTTGGTCTCTCGTGGGCGCGGGTGAAGAGGGGAAGCTGTATGAGGAGCGGCTGAGGGCGCTTGGTCTGGTCAACCTGGAGGAGGGCAGACTGAGGGGGATCTCACTGCAGCTTCTCCCCGAGGGACAGCGCCTACCTCTGCTCTCTGTGACCAGTGACAGGGCCCGAGAGAACGGCTGGAGCTGTGCCAGGAGAGGGTTAGGTGGATATTAGGAAAAGGTTCTTTCTCCAGAAGGTAGCTGGGCACTGAACAGGTTCCCCAGGCTCTCCTTGGTCACAGCCCCAAACCTGAAAGAGTTCAAGAAGCCTTGGGGAACGATCTCAGGCACAGTGGGGAAATTATTGGGGTGTTCTGTGCAGAGCCTGTGCAGATCCTTGTGTATCCCTTCCAGCTTGGGATATTCTGTGATTCTGAGGGGTTTGCCCACCAGGCTTCTGCCCCATCTGGGGAAGGGGGTCACCCCTCTCTCTTTGGGTGCCCAGTTTACAGGCGGGTATTTCATATTTAGGGAAATGAGTGCTCTGTGTGCTTCTAGTACAGTTAATCTTGCTATAAGTAAACCTTAGTCAAAAGATAACATGGATTTCCCAGGAGTTTCCAGTATTCTGCACAGAGATTTGTTTCTTCTGGCTCACTGCCACCTCCCGTATTTTGTCTTTGTTTACATTTATATTACAACCTATTGACGCAATTTGTTAACGTTTGCTTCTTGGGTCATTCCCTAGGAATTTCATCTGGCAAAAATGGGTGAACCTCAGCAAGTGAGCGCCCTTCCTCCGCCTCCAATGCAATATATCAAAGAATACACTGATGAAAATATCCGTAAAGGGCTGGCTCCAAAGCCACCCCCGCCTGTCAAGGACAGCTACATGATGTTTGGGAACCAGTTCCAGTGTGATGATCTGATCATTCGGCCCCTGGAGAGCCAGGGTATTGAACGGTTGCATCCTATGCAGTTTGATCACAAGAAGGAGTTAAGGAAACTTAACATGTCTATCCTGGTCAACTTCCTGGACCTCTTGGACATCTTGATAAGGAGTCCAGGGAGCATAAAGCGAGAGGAGAAACTGGAAGACTTGAAACTGCTTTTTGTCCACGTGCATCACCTGATAAACGAGTACCGGCCTCACCAGGCCAGGGAGACGCTGAGGGTGATGATGGAGGTGCAGAAACGGCAGCGCCTGGAGACGGCCGAGCGCTTCCAGAAGCACCTGGAGAGAGTGGTGGAGATGATCCAGAACTGCCTGGCTTCCCTGCCCGATGACCTGCCTCACACAGAGGGGGGACTGAGGGTCAGCGTGGAGCCCATGGATGCTGATGATGGCAGCAGCTGCGCTGGGCAGAGCGAAAAGCAGAGGGAGCGTTCTGGTGGCAAGAGAGATCAGGTTTTGGACAAGGATGCAGCAATGTGCAGCATTATTGATGAAATGACATGAAGCAAGCGGCTGGTTTTGTTACTGCACTGCAGTGAGAGACAGAAGGGGTTCTGAGGATACACGTTGTATTTTGTTTTGCTGTTGTACAAGCAGACAAAGCATTTGTTGTGCACCTGTTGGAGGTTATGAGTGACTGGGCAGATGAAAATGTTTAAAGTTTTGTGGTTTTCTGGTAAAAATGAAAAAGTCTAATTTTTGTTAAATGTATCATGTGAGATGGTAGGCACAGATTAAAGTTGGCTTTTCCTGTTGTACTTTCATTTGTCACTTGCTGCTTGTTTTGGATATGCCATTCTATAATTCTATATGCTGAGTCAAGAAGAAATTCCTACAGAAATGGTGTTTGTTTCTTGCACAAAAAACACACAGGAGCTTGGAAAACAGGCATACAGAAACACAGATTACATCAAGGCATTCCTTATGGTCTGTGTTTGAGGTGAAATCTAAAGCAAATGGGTTAACTGTTGTCCTGTAGCTCTCAGATCCTTTTATTGTGTGACCAAAATGGCTTTCCTGGGATCCTGGCAGAGCCAGCCTTTCCCATTCTTGCAGAGCAGTTTCAGGATCCTGCTGGTAATTATCAGAATTGTTCCTCTAGCCGTTTCCTCAGAAACCACAGGAGCTGAGAGGAAGCCATTTCTTAAGGATTTCTGCTTCCAGCTGCTGCATGCAAAAATCACCCTTCATCCCACTTTCTATCACTTCTTTTCTTCAAGCGTGTTGCCAGTGTGTTTCTCAGCTATATTGATCCCTTGGTTTTCCTGATTTTCGCTTAAAACACCTGTCAGTTTGGTGCCTCTGTTCTCCTATAAGGTAGTCATGCAAGGCAAGGTTCCAATTTTAGTTCCAAGGTTTCAACTTACTCATAAATAACTCCTTAGTACTTAATTCACCTGTATAAAACACTGTGAAGTAGTTTAGCTGCTTCAGCAAAGAACATTTTTTGGCCCTCAATCACAGGTGCATTTCTAGCCCAAATAATATAAAAAGACAAGATATTCTTGAGGAGAGGGTGGTGATCCGGGCACAGAGAGAGTGGCCTGGGGACAGCATTTCTCCAAAGCTGTATTTCAGCATTTTTTCAGAGTAAGCCTTGAGTTACAGTTTCCACACTACTTTTTCAAGTCTCCTCTCTATTCTGGATGTTTATGCAGATGCAGATGGCATTTTTAAATGCGAAAAAAGACTGGCACTCCATTAGACTCAGCTGTGTAACAGTTTTCCAAAACCACCAAATTATTGCTGGCAAAGAAAATTTGCCAGAAGATGCTCTGAGTTGCCTCTAAGTATTAGAACCAGAAACTTAGGATGAAAAGCTTGAATAGTTCATCCTGCAACTCTGTTACTTGGCCATGCCCTTCCCACTTCCCACAGCCTGCTAATCTTCTATCCAAACCCTGTCTGCTGTGGCAAAAGCAGGTGTGGGAAGCAGTCTGGGGCAGTGGATTGCTGACACTCAGCTCTGTGCTGCTGTCAAGTTTCACTTACAGTCATCAAACAGATCCGGCAAAAACGAGAAGCCGATTTGTGTGGTGCTGTGAAGTGCTGTCACCTCTCAGTCAAAGCCTCGCCAGCAGTAGCTCGGTGCACTTGTATCCTGCCCCAGCAGCTGTGCTGCAGCACACAGCACAACCTCGGCAAAACAACCCAGAGTGGACTGAGAGGCACCACAGCTCTGTCTGGAGATTATCTGCTAAGAAGGAAACACAGAAGTTCACAAAGAAGATAATTTTTCTTGAATGAGAAGGGTGCACAGGAGCGTTGTTTGTCACCTTCAGCCAGAATGTTGTCTCACATCTGCCTGACCTGGCTTCTCCTGCTGCTGCTCACAGGTAACCAAGGGGGCAGAAACAGCTGGGTGGAGGTGACACACATCAGGGATTCTGAGGGTGGCAAAGAGAATTTTGTCTTGCAGAAGGAAGAGTGGTCACATCACAGAGGCTGCAGTTCTCTGTGTTAAAATAGAACTTCATGGTGGCTCAATAGAGTTCTAATGACCTTTTCTCCTTTGTGAAACAGAAACATGCTGAGGGTATGGTGCTTTTAAAGATGCTGCTTCTTGCTAATGGGCTTTTTTAGACAATGATGATTTCAGCAGAGAACTTCGAATTGTTTTAGAGAAGATGTAAAACAAAGACATTTTACTTTGGCAGGCTTTGTGAAGATGAAAGCTTAGGTAGACAAGGAAAAGATAAACTGTGGCTTCTGGTATTTCTTAGCTATATGAAATATTGGGACAAATTGAGAATTTTTCCTTTTTTTTTTTTTAAATCCTGAGGGAGAAGTCCTAGATTGTTAAGGGCAACAGCAATGAAAACAACAGGTTGTAAAGTGGTAATAATAAAGACAGTGGTGGTAAGATAAATTCAGTAGAAAGAAAAGGGGTATTACAGATATTTATTGTAGTTTTTTATAAAGCCTTTTATGATGAGTTACATTTTGAGCTTCCTTTTCATGTTAAAGGAGATAAGCTGGTTTCAGAGACTTATTTCTAGTGTATTTTTTTGCTGTCATGAATGGTCTACTGGGTGTTAGGGCTCATTGTCTTGACCTGAGTAGCGTGACACGGCCTCCAGGAAATGTGACAAATTTATGGGGAAGCAAACAAGTTAAAAATTACATAAGACTTAGAAGAGGGAATAAGGTAGTGGAACAAAAAAGAGAGTATATATAATATTCCTCAGAAAAGCCCTGAAACATTTCTTGTAATAAGAATTGGCAAAACCTGCCTTGAGACAATAGAAAAGGAAATTCATTCAGCAGTGATCATTCAGATAAAACCTGCAGTTCAGTTCATTGAAAGCAGGGAAGAGTTTCCCACAGTGGTTTTGAGAAAAGTCAATGTCTTACTGTTCCCTTGTGTGTGTGGCTTGGGTTAAATGCACACAAAGGAAAAAGTTAAGAGCCAAGAGACTGCACCTGGCTCAAGAGAAGTCACAGAGTTTCTTCATCTTATTGCCTATGTGCAGAGGCTGCAGAAAATGTTATTTCTCTGAACATGTCCCTGGCCTGACCGTTATCCCTCACTGCACCAGTCCTGCCAGGACACAAATATCTATTTGTGCAAAATCCGATCCAGCAAAGCCTGATGTTCTTTGGGAGATGGGAGGTTTCAGACATGCAAGATGCACAAGAAGCTTCCACGTGCCCTGTGCTCTATAACTCTTTGTCTTTTTGTCCACAGGCTCCACAGTATCAGAATTAATTGTGATAGGAGAGGTGGGGCAGGACATCACTGTGCCCTGCGGCTACAGTGTCCAGAACAGAAACAGTATCACATCCATGTGCTGGGGCCGGGGCAGCTGCCCCAATTCAAAGTGTTCCCAGCCCATTATCTGGACAGATGGCTGGAGGGTGACACAGCAGCACAGCAGCAGGTACCAGCTGAAAGGGGACCTGCACAGGGGGGATGTGTCCCTGACAATTGTGGACGCCAGGGAATCAGACTCTGGGACCTACTGCTGCCGTGTGGAGATCCCAGGGTGGTTCAATGATCAACTGATTCATCGCAAGGTTGTGGTGAAGAAAGGTGAGTGCAGAGCCGTGCTCTTGTGAGTACCATTGTGGTGGGTCTGCTCCTGGGGCTGGACTTCAAAGCTTGTGGTGGAAATGATTTCTGCAGTCATCCATAAGACTGATCTTGAGGACCTTGCCCATCTGCTGTTAGTGCTACCTCAATAAAGCTGCCTTTGGCAATGTTGTTATCCCACTGCAGTCACTGCATTTAAAAAAGGACATGATGCTTGCATGGAGCATTCTTAGAGACACCAAAGAATTTAAAAGGAAGGGCAGCATAAAGTATTCATCCAAAGCTTTATTGCTGCACTTTTGTCATTGAAAGCTGGGTTTGATTTTCCTTGCTTCATTCCAGATTAAAGCCCAGGGATGCAGAATTGGTATAGAGAAGCTTTTTATGCATTCTTCCTTTGATTTTTAGTTTTTCCCTTGCTTGTGATACTATTTAGAACAAGTGGCTGACAATGTACTTGTACTTTGCTAGCAGATTTTTATTATAAAAACACAGTCTCTTTCTCAATACACAAATGCCCAATAAGGTTAATTATGTGTTGATTTTGTTTTATATTTTAACATCAGCAAGGATCTCTACTGCAAGTCCTCACACTTACACCTCTGAACAGACCTCAGGTAATTTTTATCCAAGTGTTAATAGCATATACAAGCCATATTGCAAATGGGGAATCTTAGGAAGGAAAAAAAATATGGTAGATGATAGAAATATTTGGCTTAAATTTATTAAACATTACCAAAGATCAGAAATTGGATTTAAATTCTGCTTGATATTATACAGAAGGAACATGTATATTTGGGAGGAAGCTGCTTCCAGGTGTGATGCTTAAGTAGATGGTTTAGTGTACTGCAAGGTTTGCTTTTATTTGACTTTTGTTTTGGTTTGTTGGGGTTTTTTTGTGGTATAAAATCTCACCTCATCTTCTAGAAATGCATCCCATGAATGGTAAAACATAACTTTTAGGAGTTGGGTGTACCCACTATTTAATCAGAACTGTTTTATTGCACTAGCTCAAAGGAACATAAAATTGAGGCTCCTGCAACCTGTAGCAGCAGATGATTAAGGAGGATGGTAGAAAAATGACATTAATTTTGTGACACAGTGCCAAATTATTGTTCCACCCTGGTGTAAGGTGTGTCCCTGAGGCTGCCCACAGCCTCTGTGCACATTTAATATGAGGTCCCTCACTGCAGGGGATGAGTCAATGCTCAGCTATTCCTCACTGTTTTCTCCATTCCCTTCACAAAAGGATAAACTTCTATCATGAACCCACTCAGCTGCATCTTTCCAGTCTGAAAAAGACAACTTTAATTTCCACTACACAAGAGAAACCTCGTGGTGTAGCAATGGCTTATTCTCTGGATTCTGGAAAAAAAAAATCAGGGATGCTATTTGTATTTCTCCCTCTATCTTGGATGTTTTCAGCTAAGCAACTCCAAATTAATGTTACAACAGTTGCATTTCCTTTTTGAAAGAAGAAGTGAAAACTTTCTCAGACAGTTTCTATTCTAGTTGCAAACAACATTGATTCCAATCTTAGAACTCAGGGATTTTCTTATCCCTGTGACCTCTTCCTCAGCTGCTGGTGGAACAGTGTTTGAAGTTTTCAGAATACAAGGTAGTGTGTGCATGTTCACACTGAGGAGATGGGAAAAGGCAGGTGGCCACGTGCCTCTGATTTAGAAATACTCTAGAATATCCAGTGGAAGCTGATGATCCTGTCCTCTTCAAAATAAAGGGATAAGGTAACAATGTAAAACATAGAAGCAACCAGCTGGGGCTGGCATAGAGGGAACGGGAGATTTTGTGTTCAGGAGGTTTTCGTGTCATCTGACAGCACATGGAGAGACTGAGACTGATGATAGATAAATTTGTAGCTCTTAATTTTAAATGTGGTGAACAGCTATGCCCTGGGAAATTACCTCAAAATGTACTGCAGGTCCTTATGCAAATATATCACATTTTGTTCAGTCTGTTTACTGTATAGCTGCCTGGAGCTTTAAAAGTATCACCTGCTCTCTGTGACTCTGCATCATGTGCTGCTTCAAGGCCCTGAGCTAATCTTCATCAGTTTTCAGCTGATAACCTAAGTTTGCTTTATGCATCATTTTTTGCTTCAAGGCCAGGTTGGATGGGGCATTGAGAAACCTGGTCTAGTGGAAGGTGTCCCTGCCCATGGCAGGGGATGATAGGGGCTTTAAATCCCTTTTATCCCAGTCTGTTTTATGATCCTATGGCCACTGTTTCTTGGCTCCAGAACTGACTGGTAACTCCTTCCCAGTGTTGAGATAACAGTGAGTCAAGTGTTTCTAAGAAGGAGTTCAAAGCTTTGAAAAGGACAGCAGAAACTTCAATATTCAGAGTTTTGTGCTGCCCTCTGAAGGCACCAACCTCTTATGATATGCAGAGCCCAGACTGCTGATACACAGAGTAGTTCAGGGTCCCAAGTCAGCTGTACAAATTCTTCTCTGTCAAGGCAGAGCAGTTCTCTGTGCAAGTGATGTTATTTGTCTTGCCTTTGCTCAGGTCCTGGCAGCACCAGGGAATCCTCCTTCACTGGCACAAGGACCTGGCCATCGGTTTCTGCTTCAGAAGCTCCTCAGACTGTAAGCATCAGCCTTGCTGTAGCACACCTAGACAGAGTAGAGGGACTTGAGAGGTTACTGGGTCATCCTTACAGGTCACTTCCACTGCTTTTGTCTGATTGCAACAGAATATTGTTTGGTAGTCTGCGTGTTTAGTGGTTATAAAGAGTGCTTATGTGCCCATTATTGGGGGGCGGGGGGAAAACCCCTGCTTAGCATGCATAAAGTACTTCCTTCTAGAGGGGGAAGAGCTTTAGCAACATTTGTATTTCTTTTCAGGCCTCTACTCCCTGCTCAGGCCCCTCAGACTGCCTGGATGTGGCTGCAAACCTGCAGGTATGGCAGGACATGGGCAGGAGTGGAGCTTGGGCCACCTGAGAGCACAGGGCTGCCCTGCACTCCCCGTGCAGAGGGGTCAAACAGGCAGCTCTGTGTGTCCTGCTGAGCTCTGCAGCACAGGTGGGAGGGTGTGACATCATGAGACATATTATTCATTAAAAAAAAAATCACCAAATATTATTAAACCTGAATAAATGGGATTTGGCATAACTTCAGGTCTTCTGAAAATCTTGAGCCTGTGTTTAACAGCACGGTTCACACAATTGTTGCAGAGATTCTGCTTGAAACTGGGCCTGTTTCTCACATTAAGCTTCTGGTCTCAGGTGTGCTTTTCCTGCAGAGCTGCAAAACACACAGAAGGCCTTTGGGTGTTGCATGAGCTTCTTGCTGTCAGTTCCTCTAATGCTCCTTGGCTTGTGTTTGACAGAACGCATCTGTATCACTTCCCAGAGAGCAGCACCCAGAGCATGGGCTCTACATTGGGATTGGCTCATGTGCAGCACTTCTGCTCATCCTGATTCTGGCTCTGCTCCTCACTAAACGTGAGTACTTTCCATAGGCAGTGACTCAAGGATTGTTCAGGTTTGTCCAGCCGCAGCTGGGGCTGATGCCACATCTCCCACCTCAGGGCAGGGAGCTGGGGTCCCTGGAGGCCCCTGAGCTGTGGCTGCTCACAGTGGGAATTTCCTATCCTGAAAACATTTTTGAAGTTCCTTTATTTAGTTTCTTACACGAGTTTATCTTTGAACCGACTACTTTACTTGCTTCAAATTGTTGAAACAATTTTTTTTTTCTTTCTTTTCATTCTGAATGGTCCTTAGAATATTTTTACAACATCAAGAAGATGGGTGGTTCTGCAAGGTAAGTTTTCTGTTCCTGCTTTTGCTAGAAGGACAAATGAGGTTGCAGAAAAAAAATGTTGCTGTGCTGACCATTCCACCACATGCTTTGGCTTTCTTTTTTAACCTCAAGTTAATAGAAAATATTATAAAAAGAAACTAATAACTCCTGCTATTTTTTGCTACTTAAAAAGCAAAAATAAGTGTCACTGTCAGTTCACATTACAGAGCTTGCTAACCTCAGGTGTCAATTGTCTCATAAGTGGAAAGATGATTCATTATCAGTCATGATCACATGTTTAAGCATATTTTACATGTTCTAGTGAGCTTGTTGATCTGTTCCTCTGTGGTTTTATTGTCCGTTTTTGGGTTTAACACCATGGTTTTTTTACTCTTTTGTGCAGCCTTGTTGCATTTCAGAGGCCACTAGGTATGGGAAGCCATAGTGTCCTGGAAGAGGAGAATCCTGCTGAGGAAAATGTTTATATCATGGACTAAGGACTGGATGCATGGCTGCCTTTGTCATTGCTGGGACATTAAACAGTTTGCAAAATGTTGGCTGCTCCCTCTGCTCAGCAGCTGAGCGTGACCACTACTGAAGCATTATTCACATCCTAATAATAAAACAAATAAAAGCTACACTTTAAATTAAAATCTTTATCAGCCTGTTCCAGAGACAGAAACCAAAACTGTCATTGGTGGAACATTCCATTTCCTAAAGAAAGTTATGATTATATTTATTATCTGCTTCAAATTCTCGCTTCCTTGTTGGGAAAAAAAAAGAGGAAGTGCCAGAAGGGCACAATTGTGTTCACTGTGGATTCTATCTGCCACCTTCCACAGAGTCTGTGCCATCAGAGGGCAGAAGCAATCTCAGAGCTGTGTGACAAAGAGGTCACATGGCCAATCTTGGTAGTATTAGTAATTTAATACACACTTAGTTGTATTTTCATTGCAATCAGGTATGGCCTGTTCTGGTAACAGCTCAGTAATGCAATATATTAATGTCTGTCCACCTGGAATTAAATCTGGGGGAGCTATGGCTGCTCACCCCCAAGGGGATATCCTTGAAGCCTACAGCATCAGTGCCTCAATGGACAGAACAGTCACAGCTTGTGTGCTGTGAGAGAATTATGACTAAGTGCGAGTTTTTTTGGCAAAGTACATCACTGTTTTTCTGTGGCTTTCTCCTCAGGCACATCTTTACCCTGAGAAGCCCTTGGGGTCGAAAGTCTCACTTCACAGTTTCTAAAAAATCTGAACAACCTTCCCCCCTGCCTTTGTAAAGTTAATGAAGTTATTTTCTTAGCTTGCAGAGAAATCATGGACATTGCAGAGAATATTAGCTGGAAGTTGGCCTTGCCTTCACACATCTCTAGATATCAGGAAAAGTGATGGACAAAATCAGCTCTGCCATTTTCTGTCTTCACATCATGTGTAGCTTTGTGTAAGAAGGTAGAGAATCAGAAATGACTGGCTGATGTCAGACTGTATTTTTGCATTTGACTATTCATAACAATTACTGACCCCAAATCTCTGCCCCTGCTGCAGACAGTGCTTTCCTTCTGCCTGGGTTAGCATGTTGCTGCTGCAGGCTCCAGCCCATGACAGGAGCTGGAGGAAGTCTGATCTGGTCTCTGAACTGGCTCTCAGGAAACTTCTTCAGCAATTTCTGCTTTCCACAGTTTTATGTAATCAGTCTCTACTGGGTCAGAGTTAGACATGTGGGATCTCCAAAATAATCTGATTTCAACTGTTCATACTCTTAAGGAGTTTGTGGGCCAGGCTTAAGACTCCTAATCCTAAAAGATGCTTGTTCATAAGGATTTTTAAATTAATATTACAGACTAATTCAGACTAATTCTTGCATCAGCAAGTTTTTCACCTAAAATAAAGTTCCAGAGTATCTGATAAACAAAATCTTGAATCAAGCAAAATCTTTCTGCTCTGCAACTGCTTGGTAAACAGACTTTGCACAGGTAGTGTGGAGCAAGAACTTTGCCTTGGGCATGCAGTGTAATACATATCCAAAAAGGCAGAAGCTGCCTGGGCTTTTCCTACCTGCACTTGTGTCAGTGGATCTTGGAACAGGCGTTTCAAAATGAGCCTTAGACACAAGCAGGTGGCACTTGGAAACCATTCAGCCATCAGGAGATTGTGTGGCAGCACATTGAGCTGATGAGCTGAAAACTCTCTTTTTTTTAGAGACACCTCTGCCTTTTCTGCCTGCAAGAAGCCACTAGACAGGAGTACAAAAGCAGAAAGTGCCCCATGTGTTTGTGGTTCCTCCCAGCACACTTGGATTTTGGGTGTCCTTTTTCCATGCCCTCTGCTGTTGGCCCAGCCTTGCTATAAAAACAGAGCTGATAGGATGCTCTGTTCATCCTGTGCCTTTCCTGGTTACCTGTGACATTCTGTCCAGTTCTGTCTGGACAAGCTTCATGGGAATTTCTGGCTGATTAATGACCCAAGTTTGTGCCCCAGGTGAGATTCAGCTGCTCCCTGCTCTGGCATCAGCTGAGCATCAGCTCACAGCCACTGCTGGATGGTCAGTAATGGGAGAAACTCTGATCATTGCAGGG